>NC_056745.1:162787745-162837745 GCF_019279795.1 Protopterus annectens | reverse complement strand
TTAACAGTGGGTACCAGTGCTGTCTTGGCCAGTTTGGTGCTATCAGAATCACTCTGGGCTGCTCTGTTCTGATCTTCAGTAAGACCTTGGTCATTAATGGGAGAGGAGGAAATGCATACACTGTTAGAGCTTTCCAGCTGAAAGAGAGAGCATCCACTTTCCATGCTTGTGGGTGGTATGTCCTTGAGCAGAATTTCTTCAGTTGATGATTGTGGGGGGAGGCGAACAGATCTATTTCCGGCCTTCCCCATGATTGTGTTATGAGTAAGAAGATGTCTGGGTGCAGCATCCATTCGTGTGCATCCATGATATTTCTGCTTAAGCTGTCTGACAGTAGATTGTCTTTCCCTGGCACAAACTGGGACTGCAGCTGTATATTGAGTTTCAAGGAAAGTTCCCATAGATTCATTGCCAGTCTGCAAAGAGGGTAGGAATGGGTGCCTCCTTGCTTGTTTATGTACCACATAACTGTGGTGTTGTCTGTCCTTATGAGTAGGTGGCCTTGATGAAGAAAGAGTTTGAAGGCCTCGATTGCATGTATCACTGCCAGCATTTCCTTTTGGTTTATGTGCATGCGTAGCTCCCTTTGTGACCATAGTCCTTGGATACATCTGCCCTCCATGTGTGCTCCCCAACCATGGTCTGAAGCATCCGTAGTCATGGTTTGGTTGGCTCTTGGCTTGCTGAAGGGCAACCCCCTGTTCGACTGGCAGGCTTGAGCCCACCACAGAAATTCCTTTTGAAGGCATGGAATGAGTGGGATTAAAGTTTCTAAACTGTGACTGTGCTGAGTCCATAAACTCCTTAGGTACCATTGTAATTTTCTCATATGCAGCCTTGCTTGTGGAATCAGACGAATGCAAGATGCCATGTAACCCAGGGCCTTCAAGATTTTCCTTGCAGTCAGCTGAGTTTGTCTTGTCAGATTCTTGAAGTAATCCAGTAGTTGTTTTTGTTTTTCTTCTGTGAGAAAGGCCATTTGGGTGGTTGTGTCTAGAGCCGCACCCAGAAAAGTTATTCTTTGGGATGGAGCAAGTCTTGATTTGTGGATGTTGACTGTATATCCCAAGGCCTGCAGTAGGTGGATGGTATAATCCAAATCATTTAACAAAGTTTGCTGGCTGTCCGCTTGTATAAGGCAGTCATCCAGATATGGGTAAATTTGAATCCCCTGAAGTCTGCAGTGTGCAATTACTGATGCCAGGCATTTCATGAATACTCTGGGCGCAGTAGATAAGCCAAAGGGCAATGCTGAGAATTGATAATGCTCTGACCCTGCAAGAAATCTGAGGTGTCTTCTGCAACTTTGTCTGATAGGGACATGCAGGTATGCCTCCTTGAGGTCTAGAGTCACCAGCCAAGACCCCTTGCCCAGCATGGGAAGGAGTTGCTGTAGAGTCAGCATTTTGAATTTTGGCACAATGAGATAAGTATTCAGTGCGGACAAGTCGAGAATAGGCCTCCATTGATTTTCTTTTCTTGGAACAAGGAATAATCTGGAGTAAAATCCTTGGCCTTGTTCTGAAAGAGGAACCTTTTCTATAGCCTTCACTTGTATTAAGTTGGAGATTTGTTTCAAAGCCTCTGCCCTCTGATTTGGTGGCAGGTATGGCATGCCTTTTCTTTTTGGCAATGTGTGGAAATGGAACCTGTATCCTTTGTCTATTATTTGCAGTGTCCATGTGTCCCTTGTAATGCTGTGCTAATTTTTTGAAAATAAAGAAAGCTTTCCACCCAAAGGTGCTTCTAATTGAGCCCTGGTTGGCGGAGTCAAAACAAAGTCATTGAGTCTATCCTGGTGTATCAGTTGTAGTTCCTGCACTACCTCTCTGGTTGGGAGGCTGCCATTGACGGCCTCTGTAGGAGCCTCTAGCTTGCCCTCTACCTCTGGCACGCCTATTCCTGCCTCTCTGAGATCTGTCTAAGTCCGGAAAGGATAGGCCAATTTCTGCTGAATCTCGGTGGTTGGACTTGCAGAAAATCTTTGACTGTTTGCACAGATTTTGCCTTTTCTTCAAATTTCTTTAAGACCTCTTGAGCCGTGGAACCAAATAATTTTTGCTTTTCCAGAGGAGCATCCAAAAGCTTAGCTTTAACATGGTCTGGCAGAGATTGTTCCTTCAGCCAAGCATGCCTACGTATAACTGCACCTGTCATAGCTGACCTACATGAAGCTTCCAATGCATCATAACCACACTGCAAGAAATGGTTACTAACCTGCTGGGAGTTATGTACCAGATCCTGAAGGGATTTGCGATCAAGGGGTTCAGATGAAGACAGTTTCTTATGCAATTCATCTAACAAATACTCTTGGTACTGTATCATATGAAATTGACAATTGAATGCCCTCATGGAAAGAGTTGCAGAAGTATACACTTTTTTACCCCATCTCTCTAAAGCTCTGGACTCCCTTTCAGAGGGTAGAGGATTTCTAGCAGTGGCAGCTGCAACCCCTTTAGGGCCCTGGGAAATAGTTTCTGGATCAGCAGAGTGGGCCTTGTACAGGTGAAGATGTGAGTCCGGGACCCTGTAGTACCTATCAGGTTTGGCAGGAGCCAGAGGGAGAGAGTCAGGGGTTGTACTAGCATCAGAGTACACATCATCAATGACATTCAAAACAGGAGGTATAGCTAAACGCCTATGCTGAGGCAAATGTAAAAAGGTCCTTAATCTCTTTCTAGAATCAGAGAATTCCTGGCCCTGCCATTGAAAATGTTCTCTCATAGTGTGTAGTGTCTCTCCAAAGGAGAACTCTTCAGGAGGGGGGGGGCCGAAGGAATAGATTCTTCAGCATCAGAATCCTCGTAGGCCGAAGAAGCCTCCTCCTGGTGGTCTGAGAGAGTAGAGCCATCAGAGGACTCATCTGAGGAGTGGGGGTCAGAGGGCTCAACCCTGGGTCTTTTGTCTGGAGGTGGTTGCGAGCCCCTGTCCGGATGAGGTTGAGAACCCCTAATTAAGGAGATAAGATCCTCTGCTAAGCTTAGAATCTGTGAGCCAGTAGAGGGTCTCTGAGAGGTAACCTTGGGAGGCAAAGCTTTTGAAAGTTTAGCAGCTTTAGCCCTAGAGAAGGCCTTAATGGACATGGATGCAGGAGGTCTGGCTGCACCACGTGCAGGAGTAGATCTGTCTAAAGGAATGGTGTCGGAAGGTTCCTGGACACCAGTTTCAGTAGGTAATTCAATAACCGACTCGGCCGGGGCCTCCGGGGCCGAGGTAGTCGGTAGCGCGGTTTCGGTAATCGGAAGTACTAAGGACTCTGTTTCAGCCGAGACCGAAACACTCGCGGTAGGCCTGACCGTGGTTTCAGCCAAAACCGCGGCCCGCGTGTGTCGGTCCTTGTCCTTCTGTTTCTTAACTAAATGAGAAGTCGGAGTCTCCGACGGCATCCTGTAAGCAAAATTAGCCCCAAAGAATTCCTCTGCAAACTCCGACCGACGTCTAAGAGTTTGTCGGTTGAAGGAAGCACAGGCTGAACAGGCCGAGACGTCGTGGTCTGGGCCTAGGCAGGGGAGGCAGTAAGAGTGGAAATCCTTATGAGGTATTTGTTTCCCACAAGTTAAACAATTATTAACTTTATCTGACATTGGCTGAGGCAAGAAAGAGTCCCCAACGGGGTACTTAGCTTTAACGAAGTCTTCGGTAGCTGAATCACAGGAGCTGGCCGACCGGCACTTGCGAACTGCTTCTGCTTCGGGCACCACGTGGCAAGAAAGACTGGGGAAAATGGCGTCGGCTGATGCTTTTATACCCTAGACGCTCTGACATCGGGGAAAGTGCGACATCAACCGAGGCCAGACCCAGACTTTGGAATCCGGCCGACCGAAGGGCTGCCTGAGGCAGGACAACCCCATATGTGATGACTGCAGATGCATCCTTGAAGGACATCATACTGATTCTAGCACTGATACACCCGTGAAGAAAAGTCTATATCTGTCAGGGCCAAAGATGACCATTTTGATTTAGCTAAAAAATCACTGGCTTACTTAAAAGTTATTTCCGTGCCGTGGTGGTACGGTGGTAGCGTTGTTACCTCACAGCAAGAGGTTCTCCCGTTCGATTCTCGGCTGGGCTTGGGAATGTCTTCTGTGTGGAGTCTGCATGTCCTCCCCGCAGTTGAGTAGCGTTTGAAAGACATGCGTGCGTAAATGGGCGTGCCTTCATTAAGGTTGGGCGTCGAGCTGGCACCTCGGCGTTTCGTAAAAAAAAAAAAAAATCTGCTGCCAATCATTAGCAGATCAGAGTTCTGCTGTGGCAACCCCTTACCGGGAAAAGCCGAAAGACATAGAACAACAACTTAAAAGGTATTTCAACTGTTCTGACCAAATTAAAAAAAAAGTATAGCACTTCACTTCCCGACTTCAAAACACTGATGTTATATAACTACTGTCAGGATTAGGAAGAATATATGTTCCAGACTCTCAAATGGTTCAGACCCAGTGGTTTTTAAATCACAACAGAGTCCCAAGATTAAGACCAATTTATGCGGATCATACCGTGGTGGTGGTGCTGTGGTAGCGTTGTCGCCTCACAGATAGACGTTGCCCGTTAGATTCTCAGTTAGACAGTCTTCTGTGTGACGACATGAGTGAATGGACATTCCTTTGTTGAAGGTTGTGCGTTAGGCCCGGCAAGCCAGCACGTAAAACTCTACTGCCAATCATTAGCGGACCGAAGTTCCACTGTGGTGACCCCTAACCGGGAAAAAGCCGAAAGACACAAATGAAGGAAATTAATAAGATATATTCATAATACAAAATGTCTTTATGATACTACCAATGCGACGAAAGAGGAGTCATGCTGATTTAGATTAGTACTTGCACTGCATACCTAATACTACCTGCATCCACCAACTCTTCCATTCCAAATCTCCAACAAGCTACAACAAGCAACACTGACATGCTGTCTGTCAAACCCATTAATTCCCAAGCAATCTTTTTTTCACAGAACATGACACATTTAGTTGTGGTCAAAAGGGTTACTATAGCACCTAAGACTGTACCAGCTGCAAGTAATGCACTTGCTCTGCATGCTGGTGGCAACCAGGTAAGTCACAATAAGCTGCATAGTGTTGTAATTAATATCCTGCCTGGCTTTTTTGTTTTAGAATGGTGAGACTTAAGCAATCATCTTGCAAATGCCAAGTAATCCCCTGACTAAACTAGACAATGATAAAGGATTGCAGTGTTTTTTTGTCTGTCAGCTTCACATGTACATTTACTTTCTAATCATAGCACTTGACTTTTACATTTCTTTCAGTGCTCATCACTCCATACTCCTATCATAAGATGCATTATTTACTTTGCTGAATGGTTAGTATGCTGATCACTGATGAACATTTCCGCCATAACCAAATCTGCCTAGTCAGCTTTACAGACTGATAAGACAGAAAAACAGTGTCTTTGCACAACACAATCATCACACTACACTGCACTGACCATGCTGAACCACAGCAGTGACACTGAGAAGCTAAATCTAGCTAATTCCTCTAGTTACCCCGTTTTTAATCTGTTTTAATTTTTGATCTCAATATTGCCATCATCTCTGCAAAAGAAAACCTCCTCCTCTATGGGCACACAAATCACTTCTCCCTGGGTAGATTCCTCAAAGGCTTTATTCACTCCAGTCCAAAAGAAAAACAATCATCAGCACATTCTACAATGTTCTTTAATTCTTTAACCTGCTCCTGTTTCCTCAATCGAAAACCTTTACATGCCTGACAGACAATCTTACAACCTTTTTTGGGCCACCAGTGTGTTTCTACTCTTAAAAGGCAAGCCTCAACATAAAGAATAAAAAACATAACCTCAATGTAAAGAATTAAAAATTTGCTTTAATATATTTTCAACTCAGTTAAATATAACATTTTAATTTCTATTTAATATAGTGCTAGCCTTTCAAAGGGTCTTCTTTGGGAACAAGAGTAAAACTGTTAGATATTCCCCTTTGGGAAAAACCCAGTTCCCATGAATTACCACATCGATGGTAGTCAACCGAAAACAGAAGGAGTTATAAGAGATCTGGGAACACAGGTTGACATCAACCTCTCTTTTGACCACCACATTGGCACTGTGGTCAGAAAGCCCTTCTGTGTGGCACATCTCATTACTAAGGGTTTTGCATCCAGGAAGAAAGAGGTAATTGCCTCCCTCTACTCTTCCCTCATTAGGCCAATCATTGAGTACAATGACCCATTTGGCATGTACCTCACTATACACCTGCAACAACTGGAGAGGCCGCAAAAGAACCTCACAAAGAGGATCCTAGGCCTTAAAAAATTGTCCTACATGGACAGACTAAAACATCTCCAACTATTCTCTCCCTCATATCGCCTACTTAGAGGCAATCTCTGCTTGACTTACAAAGCCATGTCTGACCCACCTCTGTTAGAAATGCTACATATAAAGAAATCCCAATCCCTCCGCACCACACGCTACAGCTCAACCTCATTACCACAATCAACAGAACATGCTGGAGGGACAGGTTCATAACCCAGAGACTGCCCATGCTATGGAACAGACTTCCCATACATGTCAAGCAGAGTACACCTCACTGGCCCTCTTCAAGAGAAATCTTGATGAGTGGATGGGAAATAGAAAATTCACCCCAGGGATCACTCTAGTGGCTTTACTTGACAGAGGCACTGGGAACTAAGGTCAGGTGGCACGATGCCAGGGTAATCCTATGGGCTAGGCTTGTAAAGGCCCCAGGGCCATTAGCCTAGTACACACCTATGAACCTATATAAAAAAGAGTAGAAGTCTTAGGCATATGTGCCCAAGTAGATCAGAGACTCTTCTCAGATTTGGCTCTCCTCACCCTTATTCTCTCCATGGAGGGACAGCTCCACCCCTCAACTAAGTTGAAGAGCAAAAAATAAGTATTTTCTATTTTAAAATATTACACACACAGAGCTGAAACAAGAGCTTCAGTCCCAACAGCAAATTAATTTCCATAGGAGCGCAATCGTTGATCGTACTCCCTAACATCCTGCGCTAGGGAAGTTAAAGTCCCCCCTTTGCCCATCCATAGCAACACTTCCAAATCAGATAATTTCATGGCATTGCAAAAAATTATTCTTACTGTTAGAATCTGTGAAATGTTAACTGCTGTGGTTCATCAGTTAAATCAACTCCCGTTTCCCATTTTCTAAATAGGGTCAGGAGTTCACATCAAATCTCGCCATCCTACCTTCTTTGACAGTCATACTTGACTGTCTCAAGTCTTCTCACAGAAACCTCTATCGTTTTTCTAGATGCCTTTCATTCCCCCTTGCCTACCTCCTGTCTGTTCTAAATCTTCACCTCATTGTCTTTTGCTTTCTCGCACATGTGCCTGAACTACTGTAATCTTTTCTCCTTTACCTTTTCTACAACAGGAAATAGAAATAGAAATAGATTAGTACTAGGCTAATTGCCCTTGCGAGCCATTTTTAAGCCTAGCCAATCATCCCTTGTGAGACTCAAACCCTGCACCTTGTGTTTGTAAGGCAAACACTTTAACCATTAGGCCACCCTCCCAGGAGTTACTGAATGATCAGTTGTTATGCCCATAGGTTCATAGGTTGGTACTAGGCTATCGGCCCTAAGGCCTATGCAAGCCTAGCCATAACAATTCCCTGGAAATTTCTTCCCACAATATTTACTTCTCTGGGCCGCTGTCTAGCAGGGCGACTGACATGATCCTGGGGTGAATTTCCTATCTCCCTTCCAATCAAGAAGGTTCCTTTTGAAGAGGGCCAATGAGGCGCTCTGCTTGACATGTATGGGGCAGTCTATTCCAGAGTATGGGGAGTCTCTGGGTCAGGAACCTATCCCTCCAGCATGTTTTGTTCATTGTGATGATAAGGTTTAGATCCCTGGAGCATGGGCTCTGAGGGATTAGGATGTCTTTAGGTGGAGCATGTCTAACAGCTCAGGGTTTGACATGGCCTTGTATGTTAAGCAGAGATCGCCTCTGAGTAGACGATATGCCACAGAGTATAGCTGGAGTTTTCTTAGACGGTCAGCATATGACATCTGCTTTAGGCCTGTGATTCTTTTAGTGAGGTATTTCTGTGGCCTTTCCAGCTGTTGCAGATGTCTTGTGAGGTACATACCAAATGGGGCATTATACTCTATAGTGGGTCTAATGAGGGATGACTACAGTGGGACAATGACCTCCTTTTTTCTGGATGAAAAGCCCTTAGTGATGAGGTGTGCCACATAGAAGGATTTCCTGACTGTTGTGGCGATGTGGTTATTGAAACTGAGACCACTGTCCACTTGTGTCCCTAAGTCTCTCATCACACTTTCGATGTTTAGTGTCCTGCCACCTATGTGGTAGTTCATGAGTACATGTTTTTTTCCAAAGGGGATAACTATACATTTCTTGGCATTAAGCTTGAGCCCATGGCTCTGGCACCAGGCATCTGTTTCTGTAAGGCCCTTTTGTAGAATATCCACATCATTTGGGGATTCAATAATGGCTCCCAATTTGCAGTCATCTGCAAACTTTGTTAGCCAGAGTTCCTTAGTGTTGGCCTGTACTTCAGAGAAGTAGATGCCAAACAAAAGTGATCCCAGGACTGAACCCTGAGGTATTCCACTTGTCTGGAGCTAGATTTGGAGTCGGCTACTTTTACAGTCTGGGTTCTGTCAGTAAGCCAGTTGGCAATCCATCGAGTAATGTAGGGATTTATGCCCAGCTTAGTAAGTTTATCTATGATTCCAGAGTGGGGGATGGTGTTGAAGGCCTTGGCGAGGTCCAGATAGGCTGTGTGGACCACCTTACCCTCGTCCACAGCTCTGGAGACCAATTTGAAGAAGTCAATCAGATTCAGGAGACATGATCGGCCCTTCACAAACCCAAACTGGGTGGGGTCCAGTGTTTGAAGGTTGCCAATGTCTTTGTTTGTAAGTTCCATGATAATGCGTTCCATGCCCTTGCAGATCAGGCTTGTCAGACTGATGGGACGGTAGTTCCCAAGATCCAAGGTGGATCCTCCCTTGTGGAGCGGGATAACTGTAGCTGTGCGCCACTCAGTGGGCACGAAGCCTGAGGTGAGGCTATGATTAAACATGACACTTAGGAGGGGTGCCAGTTCATTTTGTAGTTCATGTAGTACACAGCCTGGGATGTCATCTGGTCCCATGGATGCTGTATTCATAGCTTTGGAGAGTGCTGCTTCTACCTGTGTGGCTGTGATTATCGGAATTTGGCAATCTTTTGGCATTGAGATGGGCCCTTTAGGGGGTGAGAGGGGGGTGAAGTTGGCACTAAATCGATCTGCCAGGATATTGGTAATATCCTTGGGATCAGTATATTTAATGCCATTCTGTTGTAGCTCAGAGCAGATCTGAGCATTTCCATTTAGATTCTTGACATAACTATAGAATGCCTTGTGGTTGTCTTTGGAATCTTTGGCAATTTTATTTTCGTAACTAGCTTTTGAGGATTTTATGAGGGTCTCAGCTTCTTACTAAGGCTGGTGAGGGAGTTTTGCATCCTGGGATTTTCCTCTTTTCTGCAACAGTTTCTTCCTTCTGTTGTATAGTTTGTTTATAGCAGGGGACCATCAGATTGGCTTCCTTTTTTTGGAGAAGAGCATCTTGGTTCTATTTGGGATGGCACGATTCATGCACGAGTGGATGTGCTCAGAATGCCTTAGTGTAGGATTCTGGAGTCGAACTTCCAGATCCCGTCTGCGTGGGTGTCGTGAAGTTTGTCACTTCTGACTTCAGTAGCATGAAGTTGGCTTTGGAGAAATTTTTTAAGGAGGTTTCCTTACTGGGAGGTGGGGGTGGGATGTGGATGTTAAGGGTGATTTTCTTATGGTCAGACCTGACCAATGAGGGGGTGACCACTGGTGTGGAGCATCTATCTCCCATGTTGGTAATGACCTGGTCTAGGATATTGGAGCCCCTGGTGGGACAATGGATTAATTGATCCAGGGTGTTGGAATTTATGAATTCCAAGAACTGTTGGGAAAAGGAGTTGGTACTCGAATAGTTTTCCCAATTAATGGTAGGATAGTTGAAATCACCCGGTATTAGGGTGTTTGGTTGTATCTTAATATTTTCCAGTATGTTTAGGAAGGTGTAGTGAGAATCTTGGGGAATGGTGGGGTATCTGTAGCAAGCTACAATTTGGACTGCAGTCTTACCTAGTGTTAGATGCACCTGGAGACTTTCAGATGCATTGTGTTAGGCAACTAGCCTGGAAGTGTGAATATCTTTGGTGAATATGGACACTCCTCCACATTTAGTGTTTCGGTCTTGGTTTTGTGGCCGAAAAGTGTGGTAAGAATTGTAGCCTGGTATTGCAGGGGTGCTCTCTGGAGCCTTGAACCAGGTCTCAGTCACTGCACAGATATCAATGTTCTCCATTTTTAGGAGTGCCTCGAGAGAGTGCATTTTGAGGTTTAGACTTCTAGCATTGAGTAGCATTACCTTCAGATTTTGCATGCTTGTATCTGTTACGGTGGTGGTTTTATCCTTTGAACCTTGCGTAAAAAAAGCACTATAGGGATGGCAAGAGCTTTAGCCAGTAACCTGAATCCCAGGGGTGACAGGTGCAGACCATCTCTGGCAAAGCATCGTGGTTTGTCGATCATGTCTTCCCAGGCAGACAAATACTGGATCCCCTTTGAATGACACCAGAAGCTTAGCCAATTGTTGAAGTCAATCATTTTGCCCTTATACTGTGGTATCATTCTGGGTGAAGACAGGATGCTACTCAAGGCTAGGGTCATACCTGCCTGGGTCACATGATCCAAGAGCTCTTCCATGTCTCTTTTCATGTAGTCCAGGTAGGTACATCTCAAGTCATTCACTCCATCATGGACAATGACAGAGTCGTATTTGTACTTGTCGTGGAGTGACTTGAGTGCATGTGTTATGTGGCAGATCCTGGCAGCTGACTGTAATTTTCTCCTTGTTCAGCCTGGTGAGTGGGACATCAGTGTGCCTGACTATAGAGTCACCTATGACTAAAGTGTTGGGTACATTGTCTTGCCTTAGGGGCTGTTGGGTGGCACACTGGTATTGTGAGCTATGTGTCACTTTGGTTGTGACTGGTGTTTGTTTGCGTTTCAGCTTCGGAGGTCCTTGTTGCTTGGGCAGGTTAATGTTAAGGGCCTCAGCAACACTAAACCCACATATGCGATGTGTGGGTGTTGATGGTGTGGGTTTTGAAGGGCTACGAGTTGCTAGAGGTGTAATGCAGGTGTTAAGCCTTCTACTCTTGACTGTCTGGCACAATCTTAACCGGAGAGAGCTTTGCCTCCAGTTTGGCTATGTAAGTGCATCTCTCGCAGGTTGTAGTGTTGGGTGGTAGGAGGAGAGGATTGTCTGTGTACATGAGGCAGTTGCCGCATTGCCCCAGTATGCCCAGATTCACCAGGTAGACAGGAGAAATCACCGGAAGCCTGACCCTTGGACATGCCTGTTTAGGTGCTTTTTGTAAAGTTTAAGAGCTGTTTTCCCTTACCTTTGCAAGGTACTTTGCAATTGTAGGCTGTTTAGTGCCTATGATTAATTTCTCCTTATTGACAAGGAGAGCTGAGTGCTTGTATCAGTTTCAGGCTTCTTAGTGCTTTCCAGCAAGTGCTAGTCACAGGGGTTCAGATTTTAGTGCTACTACTGAGAAACCAGCTAGTTTTAAGGGAATATTTGAAGAGCAGACTTTCTGGCACCTGGAATAGTTTAACTGTAGCCTCGTAGTGCTGCACGATGTGAAAAATGTGCAAACACACGCATTTTTAAGCCAGAAAGTTGAAAGGGATAGAAATCAGCCCAAAAAGGCTAATAAAATTACAATTTCAGAGCTGGAAACCACTCCTCTAGCGTTAGATAGGCAGTACAATGCTCACCAGTCCCACTGGTAGGCAGTAGGACTTCCCTCTACCACAGCCGGACAGCTGTGAACACAGAAAATAAAGTCCTGAGACAAGTAAAGCCTGGGATATGGACTGGCTAGAAAAGGTGGGAAACGAGCAAACAAGATAGTATATATATATATATATATATTTTTTTTTTTTGTTGAAATAGGCTAAACAATGCAATTATACAGTAAATAAACACAGAAAAGGTTAACACACTTGAGTGTGTAGTCCTAAACAGTAAATGCAATTAAAACTCTACAAAATTAAACCACTGTAATCTGTTCTCTTTGACCTGTTCTGCAAGTGCAGCTACCAATTTATCAGTTACAGTTGTAAAAATATAATGAAACACTGGTGGCCAGCTACAGAATAAATGAAAACTCTTAATCTCATAATTTTGCTTCAAGCACATTTTCAGGGCACATTGTCCGCAAACCAGTTGAAACTTAGTAGGTTCAGGGAAACATATTTCTTTGCATAGGCATAACTATGGTGGAGTGAAGGGGGCAGAGTGTTCGGGGCACAATCGAAAAATGGCGATTTACTGCATTACTGGCTTTCATTTTTGCAAGTATTGCATTTGTGGTCAGGACTGAAGTGCTTTAGCTTTATGGAAGAAAGCAATTTGTTACAGTTTTTTAATCTTTAAGTATGAGTGGACATTATTTTTTTTCTTATCTTCTTTTATTGCTCCTTAACTTGAAGTTGAGAGGGTGCTAGATCAGGGAATGGCACATGAAGCCAGAATTGCTAGCTACAGTTCTGCTTTGGTGCATCCTAACAGTGATCCCTGTCATGGTGCACTTTAAAGGCACACCATGAAAATTTTAATTGTGTTCACATATTATAGTTATTAAAGTTACAGGCTTATGATCAAGAGTACAAACTATGCAGCCAAGCTAGCTAAGATATATTGTTAGCATTCTTAAATGTGTAAATGCTTTGTATTTTAGTCAATTTTGCAGACCTCCTTTATGAAAACAGGTAAGTATTTAATCTTGTTTTAGGCATAGCATTGCCTTTAAAGTTATTACATGAACACCTCTATCCTTTTCTTGAGGCATGGTTGTAGAAATGCTATCCAAAACCTTAGGTGTAGTTATAAGCCAAATGCCCACATATCTGTAAAAAGTGCAGTGGGCTGAGTAAAGGCTGCAAATTTAGGCTTATAGCTTTTATAAAGTTCATTTTTTGCCAACTCTTCATATATAAAACTCCAACAGCACTGTTGAGAGACGGTTAATGAAGTGGCAGTTCTAAAGATGACTGAAGTACTGAAGCATATGTTTTGTAAAAACATGACAGCTGAAAAAACTCATTTTCCAATAACTGCTTTTTACTATAATCAAGGTCATTGGGGAACTGCAGCTAACAAGGAATATGTTGGACGCTATCAGCTCATTGTGGGATACATACATACATACATACATACACCTTAGCAGATCCCAAGTTCATATATCAGTGAATCTTAGGGATGTAGGAGAAAAATGAAAAACACACCAAAACCCCATATGAACATAGGAAGAACAAGCAGACTCCATACAAGAGATGCTCCAGCTGAATCAAACGAAAGAACCAAGATTTGGGAGGCAGCAGTTCTAACCACTAACAACCATTTGCTTAAACTACATTAAACAGAAAGATCATTTTCCCCCCATAACATTTTCAAAAATAAACAGACGAATAAAAACAAATCTATATGCAGTATGCTTGCACCATCAGAGTCAGGGCTTCTCATGCTGTATTACGGTGTGGTCATTTTTAATTCAGCAAGTGAACTGATCCTCAGACACTCATCAGACATGACCAGGGAAAAATGCAGGCTGAAAACAAAATATATATAGACAATTTAGAACAGATAATTAACCAGCAAGTTTGCATGAAGTAACAGGAACCACAGTGACAAATCCAAGCAGACACTAAAAGAACATCCATATTCCAAAGTGATCAGCAGACAGACTGAACCCCACACCATGGAGCTATGAGGCAGAGATCTTACCAGTGAATTCCCAATCAGTTCCGACCCTACAGTGAAGAAATACTGTTGTGTACTGTGTGGTACAGTGACAAACAATAACTCAACAATAAAAAAAAATGCATTCTTCATATGGAAATAATATTCTCTTGTTCAAACCATATGTTGATTTGTATGTGATCTTTACCATTATAAACATACACATCATAGTTTTACAGTGTAATGTCTCAATACATCATTATGCCCAAACACCATTACTGTGAAATGCAATAAATATTTTTATTTACAAAAATACGTTGTAACTCTGAACAGGCACTTCGAACAAATGCAGTAATTTGGTCCCACACTATAAAAACCATGGAGGAATATAATCAATAAATTATTAAAAAAAAAAGCACATTTTACAATAAAACTGGATTGTCACATGATCAGGTGATATGATTACACAAAAACAAATTTCACTATTGTTTGGAGTAAAAACAAAACAAAGGAAAACAGTATATGGTAGAAATGCAAATATGTTTTAGAGTAACAAACAGTAGCTGGAGAACTCTTAAAAAATTTGGTAGCATGTTTTAGAACCTACATCCTGTTTGTCAAACACAATGCCAGTTGCCAGGTATATAGAGATTAAACCAAAAATGACAGCGGACGCAATGTAAGCTGTGACAGACTCACTGAGTTGAACGACTATTCCCATGAAGAGAGAAGGAAATACCTGAGAAAGCAGAAAGGTACTGTCAAGGATGGCAAAGTCTAGCCCAATTCCACGTTGTTCATAATTTTCTCCAGCTGAAATGAAAGACTGGTTTACATTAACGTATGGATGAAAATCATTTGGAACCAGTTGTAGATCCCGAGAGCAGGAATACCCGTCTGGATAAAAAACTGTTTTATCTTTGCAGGGAATAAGCCCATTCTGGTTTGCATGACTATACTTCGGAGATGCTTCTACATCACTTAATTGCTGACTAAGTGCCAGACACACAGACTCCCTTGTAACAGTGGGTTCAGAATGGTAAGTAATACTGGGTAACTTCTTTGGCATAAAAACCTGGAAAAAAAAAAAAAGAGACAAACAGAGAGAAAGATACATAGTTAACTATTTACAGTACAAATGCCCTGCAAGATTACTGCACAAATGACTTCTGATCTCTCAATCCACTTAAATAGCAGCGCACACTCTTCATTACAATTAAAAGATCTTACTGGAGGAGTACACATCAATGAAGGGTTCTCTATCAGCAGATAGTACAGTTTTTTCCTACTTACTACAAATGTAGATCTCTGAATGTCTTCACTGTTGCAGTAATAACAATGTGGGTTACTCTTGCTGTGGTGGCCCAAATACCAGAGATTTTCAGACAACCCACAGGACTGGTGGATGCCCTGTATCTGACGTCAGGTCATCTGGGTATTAAGGTCATCAGCCAGCACCATCTTACACCATCTTTTGTGTCCCCAAAAGGGCCTTCAAGGTTTGAGCTCTGGGCCAGGACAACAAGGTATTCAATAGTCACCAGCGTATTGAAAATAGAAACATTAAAGATCTGAAGGAGGGGTAGGGGTGGGAAATGGGAGAGAAAAGGTATAGGAAAAGTGTGTGCAACCCAACCACAAGGGATCACACATGGGATGAAGGAACAGTAAAGACACCTGAGCATCTACATTTATGGCAAGTAGACACAACTATGCTATGTTCATGTTTCACTGTTGCAGTAATAACAATATGGGAAGACTCCCAAAGCTGAAGAGGGGAAGAATAGAAGGCAGTTTAGAAAGAGGCTAAGATGCACTGCAAGATTGCAGAGGGAAAACTAGCTCTGGTTCTGGAGAAAAAGGGAGGCTGTAATGTTTAGTAAAGGTGTGGACAGAGGACCAAGTAGCAGCTTCTAAAATTTCTCTGGTGGGAACTCCTCTCAGGAAAGCATTTGTAGTAGCTGTAACTCTGGGCAAATGAGATCTGCTATTTTCAGGAGTTTGCTTTCCACATTGGTAGCAAAAAGCAATACAGCTGGAAATCCACTTTGAAATAGTCTGCTTGCTAACAGGACTTCCCAGTTTGTTGTTTGTAAAAGCTACAGAGTTGGTTGGACTTTCTGAATGACTCAGTCTTATCCAAACAGAAAGTACAGTTGTGTAAAATGTTACCATAACAGTAGATGTCCTTCTCTTCACTGCTGAAATATTCTTCACAATAGGGATCTCCTGCCAAGAATAGCCTAACGTCCAGCCAGTATAACAAAGCCTTTAGACCCTGCATGAACCGTATGCCACAAGTATGCTTCTCATACAGGACGTAGGTAATAAAGATGACATATAGGTGGAGTTACCAAGAAATGAATTGCCCCTGAAAAGAGAAGTCTCCAATGGACAAAACAGTAAAAATCCAAAGGAAAAACGGGGGGGTTGGAGGGAGACAGCAAATATTGCAACAGGGAAGAGAAGGGCATCAACTGTTATGGTAAGGTTTTATACAGCTATACTATGTCCTTCTACATTACTGTTGCAGTATTCTTCACAACAGGGAGAATACAAATCTCAAGAAAAGGACTGGGAGGTGGAAGGCTGGGAAGAGCCCTCAACAAACCCATCTATAATGGCTCGAGCAAAACCTGCTCTAGTCTTACAAACCATATCCAATACATAATGTTTAGTAAAGGTGTGCAGTGAAGACCAAGTAGCAGCTTCAAGGATGGAATTGGCATCCAAACCCTTGAAGAAAGCATCAGAAGAGGCAACAGCCCTAGTGGAATGTGCAGACAGGAATTTGCCGTGAAAAGAATAACAAAAGGAAATGGCCTTAGGAATCTAGGAGGAGATGGTTTGCTTAGAAACAAATGACCCCAATGTCCTGGGATGAAAAGAAACAAAAAAGGTGATCAGATTTACGAATGGCTTTTGTTTTATCCAAATAATACCTAAGCTGTCTGTGTAAATGCAAAGTATGCAAGACCCTCTCACTAGCAGACTGAGGAGAAAGAAAAATGGAAGGGAGTTGAACTGCCTAATTCAGGGACAATTCATTGACCACCTTGGGCATAAAAGGATTAGTATGAAGGGACATTCTGTCCCTATGGAAAACTAAAAAAGGAGGGATGGCCATAATGGCCTGAAACTCAGAAACCTAAGAGCAAGTAATACGACAGTAGTTCAGGTACAATGTTGCAGAAATGCTGAACCTGCAGGCTCAAAAGCCTGGGTCAATTTTTCTAATACAAAATTAAGGTTCCAAGGAGGAGGAACTGGCTTCCTTGGAGGTCTAGGATGCAGGATTCCTTTAAGAAGCTGTTTGACCTCAAAGCGAGAAGGCAAAGGAAGATTCAAGGGTAGACAAGCAGAAATAGGCAAAGCCAGACTGGAGTAACTCAAACAAATAGCAGAGAAAGTACAGTTGTGTACACTTACCATAAATGCAGATATTTGAGTGCATTCAGTGTTGCAGTCCTGACTACTGGGATTTCCTGCTTTGAAAGCCAGCCTGATTACCAGACAAATGTCCTTCTGGCTCCCAGGCTGGCAGACACCCTGACCGACGTCAGTACTTTTGGGTATATAAAGGTAGCCAGCCTGCACCATGACACCTGTGTTTTCTTGCCCTCAACTAGGAGGAGCCCTAAGCAGATAGAAGGTATCTAAAGGAGAACCTGAGATAGGAAGGGAGCCAAGGAGAGGTTCCTTGGCTGAGTAGCAAAACAGAATCAACCTACATAGTAGGCTGAGGGGGTTAGTGGGAGGAAAAAAAGACTGCAACAGTGCATACACTAAAACATCTACATTTATGGTAAGTGTACACAGCTGTATTATGTTCTTTGTGTTTCACTGCTACAGTCCTGACTACTGGGAAGATTCCCAAAGCTGAAAGGAGGGAGGAAGATGTCTAAGGGGAAGAGAGGATGCCTTGCAGGACAGCAGTGGCAAAGCCTGCTCTAGACCTGCAGAAGGATGTCAGGTGGTAGTTCTTGGTGAAGGTATGCACTGAAGACCAGGTGGTGGTCTCCAAGATGTCCTTGGTGGGGGACACCCTTTAGAAAGGCAGTGGAAGTAGCAGTTGCCCTGGAGGAATGAGATTTTGTCCCTACTGGTGGCACTTTGCCATTTGAGCTATAATAAGCAAATGCAGTGGGAAATCCATTTGGAAATAGTTTGCTTAGAGGCAGGCTTGCCTTCTTTTCCAGAAGCAAAAGTACTGAAAAGTTGATCAGTCTTTCTCAAAGCTTTTGTCTTGTCCGGATATAAACGTAGCTATCTTTGCATATCCAAGGAATCCAGAACTATCTCCCCTTTGCTTTGTGGATTGGGAAAGAAGGTAGGGAGATGGATCGTGTGATTCAAAAAGAAGGTAGGGACATGGATCGCCTGATTCAAAGAAGTGTCAGTGACCACATTAGGCATAAAGGATGGATTGGCTTTGTGGGAGACCCTTTCCCTGTGGAAGATAAGGAAAGGTTCCACTGTCATAAGGGCCTGCAACTCAGAAACCCTTCTGGCTGAAGTGATAACTAGAAGAAGAGCTGCTTCCATGTCAGGAACTTTAGGTCCACAGAAGCTGCTGGCTCAAAGGGGGCAAGGTCAGTTTTTCTAGCACAAAATTAAGGTCCCAATGAGTACATTTCCTTCTGGGTGGTCTAATGTGGATTACTCCCCTAATAAAATAATTTAAGAGTGGATGGGAGAAAAGAGGAGGATGAGAGGGAACATCTGCACAGATGGCAGAAGTATGGATTTTAATGGAAAAAGGACATAGTCCCTGATTCAGCAGGCCCGTCAGGTATTCCAGGATGCTGGAAATGTGCTGATTTGGGATTTAGGTGGTGATCTTTATACCAAATACAAAATATTTTCCACTTAGCTGAGTAGGATTTCCTGGTGCTAGGCCTTCTAGATTCTTTGAGGATGTCTACCACCTGTCTACTTAGGCTAACACCACTGTGGTTTGTTGTGGGATCATCCACACTGCAAGGTGGTGGGTCTGCAGATTGGGATGTACAATGTTTTCCTCATTCTGGGTGAGGAGATCTACTCTCTCAGGGAGCATCCATGGGCTCTGGTTGGTGGGTTAGAGGAGGAGGGTGTATCAATGCTGCCTGGGCCAGTCTGGAGCTATAAGAATTGCTCTTGGGCCTCTCATCTTGAGAAGAACCCGAGGAAGAAGGGGTATGGGGGGGATGCATAAAATGAAAATCTTTGTCCAAGGGAAGGAGAAGGCATCTGTTTTCCAAGCTGTCTCCTGTTTGCTCCTGGTACAGAACTGTTGCAGGTGTGCATTCTCTTTGAATGCAAAGTGGTCCATCTGGGGAATTCCTCATGCTTGGGTTATGGACTGGAAGATTTCTGGGTGCAGATGTCACTCATGAGGGTTCATCAAGTTTCTGCCGATATGGTCTGCCATGGTATTTTGAACTCCTGGAAGGTATTGTGCTATCAGTGCAAGCCCACAGACTGAGCCATTTCCCAGATTTGCATTGCTAGATGGCACAATGGGTAAGAATGTGTCCCTTCCTGTCTGTTCAAGTCTGTTCACGTACCACATAACTGTGGTACTGTCTTGTCTTGATTAACAGGACACCTGGGGTCCATTTTTCCTTGAAGGCTAATAGGCCCTTTAGTACTGCCATGAGTTCCTTCCAGTTGATGTGTTTGTCCTTGGATCCGGAATTCCACTTCCTCTGGGTTTGGAGGTTCTGAAGGGAGCCCCCCATGCTGTCTCCGAGGCATCTGTGGTTAGGGTTTGAGCCTGAGGGGAGATTTTCAAGGCGTGGACCTGATTCTGGGAACAAGCTTGCACCCACTATGCGAGCTCTGTTTTGAGGCAGGAGATCAGGGGGATCTTGGTCTCTAAGGACTGTGAGCTCTGGCACCAGACATTCTTCAGGTACCACTGAAGGTTCCTCATGTGTAGTCTAGCAAGGGGAACCACGAAGATGCATGAGGCCATGTATCCTAAGGCTTGAAGAAATTCCCTTGCTGAGATGCAACCTCTCAACTGGATCCTGTGGAAGAAAGTTTCAGTAAGGAGACTTTTTCTGGAGGGAGGAAATCCTTTTGGAGAGAGGAGTCCAGGAGTGCCCCCAGGAAGAAAATCATTTTTACTGGTGAAGTGTGGGATTTCTGTAGGTTCACTGTGAACTTCAGTGAGGAAAGGAGGTCCTGGTGAATTTGAGGTCCTTGAGGAGCTTGGCCTGATCTGTGGCCTGTTTGAGGTAGTTTTCCAGGTAAGGATAGATTTATATTCCCCTGATCCTGCAGAAGGCTACTGTTGGTGCTAGGTACTTTGTGAACTCTCTTGGTGCTGTAGATAAGCCAAAGGGCAATGCAGAAAATTTAGAGTGACTGAATCCCTCTCTGAAGTAAAGAAATGTTATGTGCGACTCCTGAACAGGGATGTGGAGATAAGCATCTTTTAGGTCTAGAGAGACAATGAGGGCATGATGGGTGGATGTCATGGGCAGCAGTTTTTGGAGGGTTAACATTTTGAACTTTGGCACCAAGAGGAATTGATTGAGGGTGGGCAGATCCAAAATAGGGCACCAAGTGCCTTCTGGGGACTAGGAAGACCCTGGAAAATAATCCTTTTCCCTGCTGGGCAGTGGAAGCTGGTTCTAGTGCTTTATGTGAACACAGTATCTGGATTTCAGCCAAGGGCTCTGTTTTTTTTTATTATTTTGGGGGGACATCTGGATAACCCGAGTACTTTAACTTATCTTTGAAAGTGAGCCTGTAGCCATCTGCAATAATTTCTAGAACCCATCTGTCTGAGGTGATGAGGGTCCACGTATGTTTGAAAAGAGACAGCCTTCCTCCTAGCTTTGCGGGGGTAGGGGAGGGGCGGTTGAGTCACTGTTGCTCTCTGGATGTGGCTTGGGGTCTAGTACTCCCTTGCCAAGGTGACTCTGAGGCCCACTGTCTGCCCCTTTGTGACTGTTACTTATGTCTGAGTAGAACATATCTTTGAGGTTTCCTCTCTTTACTCCTAGGCTGGGTGGGAAAGGACCAGTGTTTGGCTGGAAAATTTCTGCTGAACCCGGGTGATTGTACCTGGAGGAAATCTTTTACTGTTTGCAGTGACTTAGCCTTATCCTCCATCTTTTTTAAGAACTTCTTCTGCCTTGGGCCCGAATAGAATTTCCTTGTCACAGGGGGCATCCAACAGGCTAGACTTTACATGTTATGGAAGAGTTTGTTCTCAGAGCCAAGCATGTTTCCTAATTACAGATCCAGTAGTAGCTGCCCTGCAAGAGGCTTTTTTGGTATCATAGTCACAATGAAGGGAATGTTTAGCTACCTGATACCTGAGCACTGGAATGACAGAGGTCAGTTAAGTATTTTGCGAGGTTTTTGTCTTCAAGGGTAGAGACCTTTTATTTAAGCTGTTCTATTACACTCTGTTGGCATTTAATCATACAAAATTGATAATTGGGGCCCTCGCAGCAAGTGTGGCAGATGTATAACCTTCTTACCAAACCTGTCAAGGGCCCTGCTCTCTTTTGTCTGTAGGAAGAGGGATCCTAGAGGAACTGGCTCTGGCTCCTTTTGGTCTTGGAGTGATAACTTCAGGGTCAGCAGTAAGGTTTCTGTAAAGATACTTATGGGAATTCTGGACCCTGTAAAACCTGTCTAGCTTACATGGGGCAGGTGAGAGGGAGTCAGGTTTAAAGGAAGATTCCTGGAAGAAATCTTCCACTACTTCCAGGATGGGGGGAATAACCAGTGGCTTATGTTCAGGTAAGTCCAGGAATTCCCTAACCCTCTTTTATTGTCTGTGGTAGGACTAAGCTTCCTACTTAAAATGCCCTCACAGAATGTAAAGGAGGGGCCCTCCTCAGACCCAGAGTCCTCAAATTCTGAGTTTTCTTCAGAAGGGATGGTATCCAGGGAAATTATTTGAGGTTCATCTCTTTCTTTTCCTAGAAGTATCCCTGGATCTTGCCTTAATCTGACAATAGAAAGCAGGTCTTCTGATGACATGATTAAATCCAGCTGTGACCACTGAGAAATGGTGCTAGAGGGCCTGACTGAAGGCCTAGGGACAGATGCTTTCTTAGGGGTGGCTAAGGCCTTGGGCTTAAGGGCATCCGATGCCCTGATGCCTGTCTCCCGAGATTGAAGTAAATGCACTGGGGCTGGCATAGACCAAGGCCAGGTTGCGAATCTCTGGGCGGAACATGCTCCTTGGAAGCCAAAGCCTGCAGAACGGCCCTGGACCTGATTGACGAGCCAATGTCAGTGGCTTGTGTAGCAGTGGATGGAGCCAATGGCATGTCAGACTCCGAAAGGGTCTTGACCAAGGCCTGAATCACTGTATCAGAAAAAGAAGGGGGCTCGAAAGTGCCTCACCTTATTCCACAATCACAAGCCAGGAGAGAGAAGCAGTCAGTGACTGATTTTTATCTGAAGATCTAACCTTTTGTTTCTTGTCTTCCTTTTGCTTAGGTAGATCAGATTCGGTATGACTGATGGATGCCATGGAAGGCGAGTGAGAAGACTGTTGGCTAAGGAACTTACTGAGAAATTCTGCCCAACGCGTAATTGTTCTGTATTGAAATGGGCACAAAACCGACAGCCAATGACACTGTGATCTGGGCCTAGGCAAATAAGAGAAGGAATGAAAGTCTCTGTGTGGGATCCGCATTCCACAACATAGACAATTGTTTATTTTATCTAACATGAGCAAAGGAAAGAAAGAGTTGCACAATGTAGTACTTATCTTATCCGATGGCATTTCTCTCTGATGTGGAGCGATCAACACACTTGAATACAACTTCGGGCTCTGTGGTATGAAAAGACTGGTATCATGAGCAGGCTGGCTACCTTTATACCTGAACATACTGGTGTCTGCCAGCCTGGGAGCCAGAAAGAAATTTCTCTGCAGTCAGGCTGGCTGATGGTTTCACTGCACGAAATCCCAACAGTTAAAACTTCAACAGTGAAACATGAAGAAGATCCAGTGGGACCCCACTGAAAAGGATCCTCATTATGAGCATGACACCAGACAGAAAATCTCTTCCATTTTGACATATAAGACTTTCTGGTTGCAGGTTTTCTTGCCTCCTGTAAAACCTTACAGAAGTCCTCAGAAAAGAGGTGCCTAAAAGGAATCAAAACTCTATCACCCACAGTGTCAGTTAAAGACTGGACAAGTGAGGATGGGTGAGTAACCCCTTGTCCTGTGTGAGGAAGTTCATCAGATAAGGTAACTTGTGATGACTGCCCCTGGCCATATACATTAAGGGGGGAACCAGTGCTGTCTAGACCAAAAGGGAGTCACTAACAAGGTTTTTGGGAAGTCCAGCTGAACCTTCTGCTGGCCTCTTCGATGTAAAGAAAGAGAAGGGAATGCATAAAGAAACATCTCCTTCCAATGAAAAGAAAGGGTGTCCATCTTCCATGTCAGATGGCATGGCACTCTGAATAAGAAGAGAGTGTGTTGCCTGTTCAGTGGGGAGGCAAAAAGAGCTACCTGAGGAATACCTCATCTTTGGACTATCCCCAGAAACACATTTCTGGACAGCATCCATTCATGAACCTGTGTTTTGGATCTGCTCAAGGTGTCTGCCACAAAATTTTCTTCAAGGGAATATACATTGCCTGAAGAGTTAACTGATAACTGAGAAACAGATTCCAGGCCTGGAGAGCTAACCTGCAGAGAATGAAAGATTTGGTGACCCCCCCCCTGCTTGTTGACATACCACATCCTGTGGTGTTGTCTGTGTAAACTTTTACAGGGCCTGGAGAAAGCATGGGGTGAAAAATATGAAGAGCCAGAATCAGAGCTCTCATCTTTTTGATGTTGATATGGTCTGACCTCTGACTGGGGTGGGGGTGGGGGTCAAAGATCATGGACTTTCAGATGACCACAAAAAACCCTCACTCCTTGTCAGAAGGAACCAGAGGCTGAAAGGGCAGGCCTGGGTTGAAGGAAACTTGCTAAATCCACCACTCAAATTCCCACTTTAAACAGGAAAGGAGAGGCATAGTGAAATCTAGAGGATGGCAATGCTGAAACCAAGCTGACCTGACGTACCACTGAAGCTTCCACATGGGCAGTCTGGAAAGAAGGAATACTGGAATAGATGAGGCCATGAATCCCATGAATTCATTTGGTCTGAAGAAGTCTGTATTAAGAGACAAAAGCACTTATGGTCTGGTGGATTTTATAATAAATGTTTGGAGTATTGTCCTGCTGTGGAGTTTCACGTTGGTGCTTCAAGGGACTTTCTCGGTATGTGGCTGCTATTAGAAAGTGGTTGGAAGATATCGCTCACTGCCACACTCTTATCGATTTTCGACACAATGGACAGGTTGCATTTCCCTTTGTTTGTTGCATCTGTTGGCTTCCTTCCTTCTTTGCCCTTGTACCAGACTACTGACATGTTGTCCATCTAGACAGCTATCACAGCTAGAGGGAGTCCTGAAAAGCCTACAGTGCTAGAAAGGCCTGCTCTCTTATCTAAGACACTAATGTTAAGACTGGTATCTGATGGGGACCATGTGAGTTGGACAGTCTTCCCCGTGTAATCCCCCCCCCAACCTAGTTGGAAAAGTACAGTTTTGTACCTACCATAAATGTAGATGTTCGAGTGTTCACACTGCTGCAGTCATTACACTTGGGTTATCCTGCCATCAGGCGGTCTCGCAGTCGGCCAGAGTTCCAAAGTCTTGGTCCGGCGTCGGTTGCTGTCGCTTCTTCCCTGACGTCAGTGTGCCAGGGGTATATAAGATGCATCCAACGCCATTTTCTTCAGTTTTTCTTGCCCCAGATGTCAGGTGCCCCCAAGTAAGTAGGCAATTCATATTGCTAATAAAAAATATATATATAAAATAAAAACAATACCTTCAGTTACAAGCAAATACACCACAAAGGTTGTATAGTATAGAAAGGTATAGATAAGTCCAGCTAGGACAAGGGGATGGACGGAGGGTAACCTGGACTGCAGCAGTGTGAACACTTGAACATCTACATTTATGGTAGGTACAAAACTGTACTATGTTCATCGTGTTACACTGCTGCAGTCATTACACTTGGGTAGAATCCCAAAGCTAAGGTTGGGTGGCTGGTCTATAAAGAGTTAGGATTGGCTATGAGGCCCTGCAGAACTGCAGTGGCAAATCCTGCTCTGGATTTAGAGTAAAGAGGCAAGTGGTAATGCTTGGTAAAGGTGTGCACTGAACTCCAAGTTGCAGCCTCCAAATTTTCCTTGGTAGGTACTCCTCTGAGAAAGGCTGTTGCCCTGGTGGAATGCGGCTTAATGTTATTAGGGATTGATTTTCCATGCTGTGTGTAGCAGTAACGAATACAGTGTCCTATCCATTTGGAGATAGTCTGCTTTGAGATAGCCTTGCCCTGGGATCCTGCAGCATATGCTACAAACAGTTGCTCAGTTTTCTTGAAAGCTTTTGTTTTGTCCAAGTAGAAGCGTAGCTGCCTGTGTATGTCCAAAGAGTGCAGAAGTTTCTCCCCTTTATTCTGGGGGTTTGGATAAAAAGTTGGCAAATGGATGGTTTGGTTAAGAGCCACACTAGATACCACCTTTGGCATAAAGGTAGGGTTTGCCCTTAAAGAAACTCTGTCCTGATGAAAAATTATAAAAGGTTCCACTGCCATTAATGCCTGTAGCTCTGAGACTCTTCGTGCTGAAGTTACTGCCAGGAGCAGAGCTGTTTTCCATGATAAAAATTTTAGATCGGCTGTATTGGCTGGCTCAAAAGGTGGCAGGGTCAGTTTTCCCAAAACGAAACTGAGGTCCCAAGTTGGTGTTGGTGCTCTCCGGGTCGGTCTTATGTTTTTAGCCCCTCTGAGGTACTGCTTTAGCAAGGAATGAGAGAATAAAGGAGGATCCGTGTTGTAATGTGCTGAAATGGCAGAGGCGTGGATCTTAATTGATGAGAAGGATAGGCCTTTGTCCAGCATCTCAGGTAAGTATTGTAAAATCTGAGGAATGTTTGGGACAAGAGGGTCAAGGCTTTGAGCCTGGTTCCAGGCCCAGAATCTCTTCCATTTTTCTGAGTAGTCTTTCCTGGTGCTAGGCCTCCTGGCCTCCAAAATGACATCCATAACAGCTTTACAGAGAGGTGTTGCCTGTTTGACTAATGAATCTGCCATGCAGTCAGGTTTGGTTTTGAGCTGACCGTGCAGGATCTGATTGTTTTGTTGAGTCAGAAGGTGTGGAATTTGAGGCAAAATCCATGGTGGGCCTTGAGTTAAGTTCTTTAAGATTGGGTACCAGTGCTGGCGTGGCCAGTCTGGAGCAATCAGGATCATCTGTGGTTTTTCTTGTCTGGCTTTTAGGAGTACCTTTGAAAGGAGAGGCAGTGGTGGGAAGGCATAAACTTTTAGGTTTTTCCAGCTGAACGAGAGAGCATCCACTTTCCATGCTTGTGTGTGATAAGTCCTTGTGCAGAATTTTTGTTGTAGGCAATTCAGTGGGGAGGCAAAATGATCTATGTCTCGGCATCCCCATTTTTGCATTACCATGCTGAAGATTTGTGGATTCAATTTCCATTTGTTTGGGTCCATGATATTTCTGCTTAGATCGTCCGCCAGAGTATTTTTCTTTCCTGGCAGGAATTGTGCTTGCAGATGAACTTGATACGTTAGATCTGTGTTCCACAAGGCCATGGCTTGCCTGCATAGGGGATAAGAATGAGTGCCCCCTTGCTTGTTTATGTACCACATTACTGTGGTGTTGTCTGTCTAATAATAATTGTCCTGGATGCAGAAGGTCCTTGAAAGCTGTTAGGGCATTTTGAACAGCCAACATCTCTTTTTGATTGAAGCTGCATTTGGTCTGTGGTCCACTTGCCCTGAATGCATTTTCCTGCCATGTGTGCTCCCCAGGCGTAATCCGAAGCATCTGTTGTTAGAGTCTGCCTGGCTGTGGGTAGAGTAAAAGGCTGACCCTTGTTTAGGTGACATGCCTTTGCCCACCATCAAAACTCCTGTTGTAGGCAGGGAATCATTGGTATTACTGCTTCTAAACTGTGAGAGTGTTGAGTCCAAACACTTTTTAGGTACCACTGTAATTTCCTCATATGCAGTCTGGCATATGATATTAGTAGTATGCAGGATGCCATGAATTCCAGGGCCTGCAGAATTTTTCTTGCAGGGAGATGGGACTTTTTTGCCAGTAATTTAAAATATTGAGTTAGTTGAACTTGTTTGTCTGGCGTGAGATAAGCCATCTGGGCCGCTGTATTTAAGCTGGCACCCAGGAATATAATCTGTAGTGAGGGCACTAGTTTTGACTTCTTTTCGTTTACTGTGTACCCTAGAGAAATTAGCAAACTTTTTGCAAACGCCAGATGCTTTAGAAGAATGTCCTTTGTCTCTGCTTGAATGAGGCAGTCATCCAGGTATGGATATATTTGAATTCTTTTTTGTCTGCAAAATGCAATTACTGGTGCCAGGCACTTTGTAAAGACCCTGGGCGCAGTAGATACGCCAAAGGGCAGTGCAGAGAATTGGTAGTGCATTGTACCAGCTTTGAATCTGAGGTATCTTCTGCAATTTTGTCTGATAGGGACATGCAGGTATGCCTCTTTGAGGTCCAGAGTAACAAGCCAAGCCTTCTTCTCCAGCATGGGTAGAAGCTGCTGTAATGTTAACATTTTGAATTTCGGAATATCCAGGTAAGTATTTAGAGTCGAAAGGTCTAGTATGGGCCTCCAGGCCTTGTCCTTTCTGGGGACCAGGAAGAGTCTTGAGTAAAATCCTTGTCCTTGTTCCTGTTGTGGTACTTTTTGAATAGCTCTCATGTCCATGAGGGCTGAAATGTGTTTTTGTGCCTCTGCCCATTGATTTTTGTGGCAGGTGTGGCATTCCTTTTAGCCTTGGTAAAGTGTGAAAGTGGAACCTGTAACCTTGAGACGCAATATTCAGAACCCATTTGTCTAGGGTGATTGTTTGCCAGTTTTGAGAAAAAAGTGCTAGTTTTCCCCCTAAGGGGGATGCCAAAAGGGAAGTGCTTGGCGTACGAAGGGGGAAGTCATTGGGACTGTTTCCTGTAATGTTGAGACTTGTCCTCACCTCCTTTTGGGGTTGAGGTGCCCCACTGTCGTTGTCTGTTAGAGCCTTGGGGTTGGGATCTGCCTCTTGGGCGTCTGTATCTGCCTCTCTGTGGCCTGTCTGACACTGGAAAGGACCAATTCTTTGTTGGCCAATTTCTGCTAAATCAAGGTGGCTGTACCTGTAAGAAATCCTTGACTGCATAGATTTAGCTTTATCCTCCATTTTCTTTAACACCTCTTCTGCCTTAACACCAAACAAGGTACCATGCTGTAAAGGAGCATCCAATAATTTTGCCTTAACATGATCAGGTAAACTCTGTTCTTTTAACCAAGCATGTCTTTGAATCACAGAACCTGTAACTGTGGCTCTACAAGAGGCCTCTAAAGAATCAAAACCACATTGCAGAGCATGTTTTCCCACCTGTTCAACTGCATGCAATAAAGCCTGTATTTCTTTACAGTCAGGAGCTTCTGAGCTTGCAAGCATTTTCTGTTTTAACTGAGCCATTAAATATTGTTGGTACTTAAGCATGTGAAACTGGCAATTTAAAGCCCTTACTGCTAAAGTTGCAGAAGTGTAAACTTTCTTCCCCCCCATCCAAAGCTCTGGAATCTCTGTCAGAGGTTACTGGATTTTTTGCAATGGAAGCCTTAACCCCTTTTGGACCCTGGGAAATAGTTTCTGGATCAGCAGAAGGGTTTTTATAAAGAAACTTGTGAGAGTCAGAGACTCTATAATACCTATCTGGTTTGGCTGGTGCAGGGGGCAAAGAATCAGGAGATAAGCTGGATTCAGAGAACATATCATCCACAATATCTAGCACAGGTGGAATAGCCAGGGGCTTGTGCTGAGGCAATAAAAGGAAATCCCTGAGCCTTTTCTTGGATTCTGAATAATCCTGACTTTCCCAATGGAAATGCTCCCTCATGGTATGTAAAGTTTCCCCAAAAGAATAATCCTCAGAAGGAGAGGCTGAAGGGATAGATTCTTCAGCATCAGAGTCCTCATAGGGGGGTAGAGAGTATCCCTGGTCTGAAGAGGAATCAGAGGAAATGGAAACCTGATCAGAGGAATCATAGTCTATATCCTGCCTAGGCCTTTTCAAAGGAGGAGGATGGGAACCCCTGATTACAGTAATGAGGTCTTCGGCCATTTTAAGCATCTGTTTCTTAGGCATGGAGGACTGTCCAGGAGAATGCTGTACTTGCTTCTTTGTCTTTAATGGTACTTTTGTCTTGGCTGCTGCAAGTTGTGAAGGTCTGAAAACACCCTCAGAAGCCGATGCCTGCTCAGCGGTTCCGGACCCATCTGAGGGATTAGTTTCCGTGGGCCCAATACCTTGAGTTTCCAGAGGCCTAGTTGTCTCCACGTGGGAGTTGGAGGCGGCCTGTGGCTCTGAGGTAGCGGGTGTCAGGGGCTGCGAAAGTGCCTCACTGAGAACCGGCGACTGGCCTAGAAAAGGTTTTGTCGTCGGTTTTGGACCTTGGATGCCTGTCTTTATCCTTGTCTTTGCATTTTTTTGGAATTGCGGTCGTCGGTTAATCTGACGACATAGTATAACTGAACCTTCGGCCAAAGTAGAGCAAAGCAAAATCAAAACATCATTTTATAGTGCGTTTGTTAAATCTAGCACAAAACCGACAACTAGTGATGTCGTGATCAGGGCCTAGGCATGGAATACAGTAAGAGTGGAAGTCCTTATGAGGTATTTGCTTCCCACAAGAAATACAATTAACTTTTTCTGACATCGGTCTGAGGCAAGAAAAAAGTTTCCCCAACGGGGTACTTAGCTTTAATGAAGACTACGGATCTGAAATTCGACTTCGAAAATCTCAGGAATCGGCCGACCGGCACTTGCGAACTGCTTCTGCTTCGGGCACCGTGCGGCAAGAAAGACTGAAGAAAATGGAGTCGGATGCATCTTATATACCCCTGGCGCACTGACGTCAGGAAAGAAGCGACAGCAACCGACGCCAGACCAAGACTTTGGAACTCTGACCGACTGCGGGACCGCCTGACGGCAGGATAACCCAAGTGTAATGACTGCAGCAGTGTAACACGATGAACATCCATCAGTGATCACAGTGGCTCTGAGGAGAAGGGACAAATGGACAGCCCTGGAATACTTCTGGAGAATGAATCCACCAAGCTACAATAACCCTGTGGATGTTTGTTATGTGAATTCGAAAACTCATGGGTTGGTATCTGACGGATCATTGATCCACATAGCATCCACTGTAACATTCTTATGTAACACCTTGTCAAAGTTACCAAGGTAAAGGATGCTACCATCAATCTCAAAAGTTGGAAAACTACTCTGGCAGGTGACATCTGTTGGGAAATAAGCTGCAGGACCTGGCTGCATAGTGTGGACAAACTGATCTCTGTTAACCTTGCTATCTGAAGGGTTGTACTCAAGTGGTCTTCAATGAATTCCACAAGTCTCTAGTGTGGAGCACTGTTACTTGTCCTGGTTTAGTGTAATTCCTAGGTGGGAGCACAGCTGGAACAAATAGTTTCTGGCCCAGACAAGAAGAGAACTGGTAGAAGCAGTAAGGGGAACAGCTGGAACCCTTGTAGTCTGAGATGAGCTACAACTACTGCAATCAATGCATATGGTGAAAATGGGGGGGGGGGGGGTAAGACCAAAGGGCAGCAGGGCTCTGAAGTGAAAGTGACTGGCTACCAGTCAGAAGTGAAGAAACATCCTGAGCATCTGTCCACCTTGATGTGGTAGTACACATCCTGAAGGTCTAAGCACATCCAGTCATCCTTCCTCAGGAGAGGGATAATGGACTGTACTATTACCATTCAAAACTTTGTGTGCTTGACATAGATTCAAGTGGCTGAGGTCCAAAATTGGCTTTAGGTTCCTGTTCTTTTTGGCGGCAAAACAAATCAAGAATAAGTTCTCAACCACTGTTGGTCTGGTAGGACCTCCTAAATACCTCACTTGTCTAGCAGCTTTTTTTTATCTCTATTGCTGCTGCCGTGCCTTTCTTTGAGAAGGTGGGGAATTTATTTTTTGGTGGGGGGGTAGATAAAGAAAGGCAATGTAATAGCCTATAGTGATAACTGTCCAAATCCAGACATCTTTGGTGATGAACATGCAAACTTCTGGGTGCAGAGACTATGCCCCCCCATCTGCCTCCAGAGTGCAGCATTCAAACAACCATTCAGGAGTGCTAATAAGGACTACTGGAGAAGGGACACCTGAAGCCTTGGATCTGTGGGCCTTCCTCTGCCACGAGGGCAATGTCTACAATTAGAATCCCCCCTTACCTTGGGGATATCTCCAGAACAGTCTTGAGAAATCTCTTGGGACTTTGGGAATCACAACTTTTTACCCCTTTCTGTTTTCTACAGAATGTACACTGGGGGAGTAGAAAATGGTAGTCCTATGGCAGAAAGAGTTTTCCCATCCTTTTCCCTTCTAGAGAATGTGTCTTTAATCTTGGGCCTGAACAAAGCCGAGCCATCAAACAGGGCATTGATAAAAGACGTCAAAAGGCTCTGCGGAGCACAAGAGCATTCAGGCATGCCTCCTTACAGTGATGCTTGTAACCTCTGCTCTCAAAACAAACTCCATAGCAATGGATACAAGATACATGGAGGTATTCAAATGGACTGAAGGGTAGCGAGGTGTGAATCCATGGTTTTCCTGTCTTCTACAGATTAACTGCTAAAACTTCTTGAGTACTAACACCTTTGCCCAACAGTTCTTGGAATTCATAAATTCCAACGCCCTGGATCAACTAATCTTTAGTCCCACCAGGAGCTCCAATATCCCAGACCTGGTCATTATCAACATGGGAAATCGATGCTCCACACCTATGGTCACCCCCTTGTTGGTCAGGTCTGATCATAAGCTAATCATCCTTGACATCCACATCCCACCCCCAACCCCCAGTAAGGAAACCTCCGTAAAAAACTTCTCCAAAGCCAACGTCATGCTACTCAAGTCAGAAGTGACAAACCTCATGACACCCATGCAGAAGGGAACTGAAAGTTCGACTGCTGAATCCTACACTAAGGCATTGTACGAGCACATCCACTCGTGCATGAATCATGCCATCACCAATAGAACCAAGACGTGCTCCTCCAAAAAAAGAAAGCCAATCTGGTGCTCCCTTGCCATAAACAAACTTTACAACAAAAAGAAGAAACTGTTGCAGAAAAGAGGAAAATCCCAGTATGCAAAAAAACTCCCTTACCAGCCTCATTAAGAAGCTGAGATCCCGCATAAAATCCTCCAAAGCTAGTTATGAAAGTAAAATTGCCAAAGATTCCAAAGACAACCACAAGGCATTCTATAGCTATGTCAAGAATCTAAATGGCAATGCTCAGATCTGCTCTGAGCTGCAACAGAATGGCATTAAATATACTGATCCCAAGGATATTGGCCATATCCTGGCAGTTCGATTCAGTGCAAACTTCACCCCCCTCTCATCCCCTAAAGGGCCCATCTCAATACCAAAAGATTGCCAAATTCCGGTAATAATGGCCACACAGGTAAAAAACGCACTCTCTAAAGCTAAGAATACAGCATCCATGGGATCAGATGACATCCCAGGCTGTGTACTACATGAACTACAAAATGAACTGGCACCTCACCTAAGTGTCATGTTCAATCATACCTCACCTCAGGCTTCGTGCCCACTGAGTGGCACACAGCTACAGTTATCCTACTGCACAAAGGGGATCCACCTTGGATCCCGGGAGCTAGCGCCCTATCAGTCTGATGAGCCTGATCTGCAAGGCCATGGAACATATTATCATGGAACTTACAAACAAAGACATTGGCAACCTTCAAGCACTGGACCCCATGCAGTTTGGGTATGTGAAGGTCCGATCTTGCCTCCTGAACCTGATTGACTTATTCGAATCAGTCTCCAGAGCCATGGACAAGGGTAAGATGGTCCACACAGCCTATCTAGACCTCTCCAAGGCCATCGGCACCATCCCCCACTCTGGAATCATAGATAAACTTACTAAGCTGGGCATTAATCCTTACGTCACTTGAAAGGTTGCCAACTGGCTTACTGACAGACCCCACACTGTAAAAGTAGCCGACTCCAAATCCAGCTCCAGACAAGTGGAGTACCTCAGGGTTCAGTCCTGGGACCACTCGTTTGGCATCTACTTCTCTGAAGTACAGGCCAACACTAAGGGACTCTGGCTAACAAAGTTTGCAGATGACTGCACACTGGGAGCCATTACTGAATCCCCAAATGATGTGGATATTCTACAAAAGGGCCTTACAGAAACAGATGCTTGGTGCCAGAGCCATGGGCTCAAGCTCAATGCCAAGAAATGTATAGTTATCCCATTTGGGAAAAAAAATGTACCCATGAATAACCACATAGGTGGCAGTACACTAAACACCAAAAGTGTGATAAGAGACTTAGGGACACAGGTGGACAGTGGTCTCACCTTCAATAACCACATCGCCACAACAGTCAGGAAATCCTTCTATGTGGCACACCTCATCACTAAGGGCATTTCATCCAGAAAAAAGGAGGTTATTGTCCCACTGTACTCATCCCTCATTAGACCCATTATAGAATACAACGCCCCATTTTGAATGTACCTCTCAAGACATCTGCAACAACTGGAAAGGCCACAGAAATACCTCACTAAAAGAATCACAGGCCTAAAGCAGATGCCCTATGCTGACCATCTAAAAAAAATCCACCTATACTCTGTCGCATATCGCCTATTCAGAGGCGATCTCTGCTCAACATACAAGGCCATGTCAAACCCTTAGGGCTAATAGCCTAGTACTAACCTATAAACCTATGAACCTATGGACCCAGAGACAGACTTGGAGTGCTCCTTTGTCAAGTCTCTCTGAAATCTAGTCATGTACGATCAATAATTCAGCACCCTTAAAGCGAGGGTAGATGAAGTAGAAACTCACATCCTAAATCTGTCCAAGGTCCTAGACTCTCTCTTCAGCGAGCTCCTTCTTGGTGGCTGCCACTACTAGCATGGCATCCACTGTCAGACTCTTGCTTCAGTAAGGGTGGTTTTTAAGAGCAACAAGGTACTTACCTGGCTTTCTGGGAATCAGTTCTGCAATGTCTGGTTCCTTCCATGCAAGTTAGTGATCAAATCCACGATCTCCATCCACAGGCCCAGGAAGTAGATGAGCTGCAACCAAACACCACAAGAAACACTGATTCCTCCTGACAAGGGACTTTGAAAGACCAACCTCCTTTCTGTCTCAGACGTCTGATAATCTCCCCAAAAAGTACTCAAGTGATCTGGAGGGCCCTTCCCCTTCATCAACATCAGTGTCTTCAATCAGACTCCTGAGGGAAATCAACATGCCTCCTCATACATTTGTGTTTCTGAGAAGCCTCCCCAGGGTATGCTCCAGACAGGACTTGGATGACTGAGGGCTTCCCTGAATAAGGACTCTCTCAAGGCTAGTGTGAACTAGCTGTCCTGATGGAAAAGAATGTGCAGGATCAGGATCCAGGGCCAACAGCTGTGGAGATGGTGGAGGCGAGAGGACAGAGATGTCTTGTCTCCAGCACTAGAGAAAACTCTGCTCACCTGCCTTGAAAGCAAAAGGTGAGGGGGAACCCAAAAATCATCCTGGTAGGAGCCAAAGCTACCACACCTGGACAATTGAGGGGACCAACCTAATCATGCTCTGAGACCAATATTGGTGCTGAGGTGTCAGGGGTTGAAGCTCAGACAAGAAGGGGAAAATTCCGAAAGCTTTGAGGTCAAACCCTTACCCCCAGACTCGGTGCAAAAGCTTTGTCTCAGAGATCCATCTGGCCCCAAAGAAAATGGAGTGGGTGGAATCAGAGAAGATGCCAGAGAAGAAGATGACCACATATTTGGGTCTGACTTGGACAATCCTGGTGGTAATGTTGGATCCAGAATCCCTGAAACTTCATGTTGGATTGGAGTAAGCAAAGCCATCTGTAAGGGAGAGAGGCCAAGGTTCACACATCTGATGGGGGAGAGAGCCAGAAGAACACCTAGCTGAATATGAGTCCTGAAGAATTTTCTCATAATTTTATCCACATCTGCCTCTGTCAAGCTTCTGGAAGATCTTGGGAAGAAATGGAAGGAGGTCTGGAAGACTTTTGCAAAGGCCTTTCTTGAAGAAATAGAGAATCCAGTGTTGAGGAGACTGGTCCTGGCAAAACCATTGGCTCCCATAGAGGAGGAGCCATGATACGTACTGAAGCCGGCTCTGAAGAAGTTGTAGGATTTGAAGACTTGCGTCATTTAGAAGTCAAAGACGAAGATGGTAAGGAAGAAGAGCAGTCAATGGATCACTTCCTTCATTCTTTGCCCTTTTCTTTGGGCCTATCACTCTTACCCCTCTATGTTTTTCTGCGGATTTCTTCCCAGATGGGGGCATTCCAGAGACTGAAAAAGATCTGGAAGACTCTATTGCAGGTAACAGACCATTAAGGATCAACTTTTTTTGGCATTCAGTGATGGCTCAGTGTCCAAAGGTCATACAAATCGAACAGTCCTTCTTCAAGATTGGCATCACCAAAGTAATAAACACACTTAAGCTGTGCATCGGAATTTGAAACTAGTTACTACAAACCACACATTTTTTAAAACCAGCTAGTTTATCCGACATAATCAAAAGACAAAACATTCACAACTCTACCAACAATGGTATTGTTCCAAAAACTCTATACAAATCCAAAGAGATGCTAACAATGTTAAAAAGATTAATAGCAACTATTTTTATCAACCAGAGAAGTTGGGGACAATAATAAGAGTTGACGGAATTTGTCTGGGAAGGGAAGAGGGCAAGGGATACGAAGGATAAGATTCTTACAATAGAACAAGATGGTTTAGGATTATCTGATTTAAAGGGATATTTTAGAGCTAAACAATTAAGGAAAGGAATTTTTGCCAACAGAGATGACTGCAAGTAATACAGAAAATAGGCAAGATGGGGCTGGAATTTTCTGGGGAAAACTGGCAGAGGAACCAAGGTATTAGGAGCAAATAACTAGAAGGAACGATAATAAAGTGGGATGAGGTCATAAAGACATTTGGACTGCAGGCTAGAGACTACCTTCCCTACCAGAAGTGAAAGGGATACAGGTATCTTAAAGTTAGAGACCTACACTGGTGGGGTTTTAAGTCGAATGTAGAACAGAAGCTGCTGTTAAAAAAGGGATAATTAGTAGGGCATAGAAATTACTGCATGATAAGTATACAAAACAATCACAGGAGTTTAGAAAAGATTTGGAAGAGAGACTGGACAAGCCATTTTCAAGAAAACGTATGACGGGACATATGAATGGCTCCCAGCTATGCAACAAAGCCCAAAAGGTTTAGGATATTTTCTTGGAAGTGTTTGCACAGGTATTTTTATACCTCAAGTAGACTTCAAAGAATTGTTCCTCAGGTAGATAGCAAATGCTGGAGGTGTGATGGGGATGGGAAATGTACCTGGGAACATGTGTTTTGTGAGTTAATGAGTCGGCAGACTTTAAACATTTCCTACAGAGTACTCTGTCACAAATACTGGGTGAGCAAATGTCTGCAACTAATGAAAATATGTTTTGCGCTGTGACACAGGATCTGAATTGCCTAGACATAGTAAGGCCTTATTATGTTTAGCTTTGTTGTCTCCAAAAAAACATTTACTAGCAATGGAAATCAAAGTCTAACCCAACTGCATTTGAAGTACTGATTGCTATAAGAGATGAAAGAACTGGAAGAGGAATGTTTAGAAAAGGGAAGCAACAAATTACATAGCAACAAACAGAGATTGTGGACAACATATGCAGAATAGTGTTCAGGAGGTGGAGGAGTGAGGTTTAAAGGAAGGCAGGATTTCAGCAATTTATGATATGCTGGATTGATGATAATTACAAAAAAGGAAAAATACACAATGTATAATGTATGTAAATGGAAAAAATGTTAGCATGGTTTGTTTTCCTTCTGTTAATGTATGTTTGCCTATATTTTAAGTGATAATTTAATAAAAGTGTTATATGCCATGGTTTTCATAGTTTCATTCAGACAGTTTACAAAGAAGTCCCACTCTATTGAGGACAGTCGCCTTGCCAATATCCACTGTCACAGAGCACCTCCAGGATCAAAGGAGATCTGAGATACTTATTGTTTTAAAGGTTTTATATAGTCTGCAATTCATCACTTAGTGGATTTTTACTCCATGAGCACAAAAAGTTGATACAAAAGGTTCTGAGGTCTCACAGTGTACTTTTTTCCTCCTACGTTTGCAAACTCATGAGTTCTGTAAAAATTAGCACTGCGACTTGTTTCTTCTATAAGCTATTTCTCTGGATGAATGCAGTTTTCAAAATGTGGGAGTCACCTAGTGTGGCTGTAAGTGACTACCTCCCCTGCATTTAAAAAGGTCTGTCTTCACCAGGAAGAAGAAGAGGGGCTGACATTAGTCATTTGTCAAGTACATGAGCCTTATATAAGCAGGCACTGTAATCCTTTTTGCCAAACAAGAGAAGATTAGTCTTTCATAATTATTTCAGGAAATATGAGTCCCACAGAAAGAGACATCCTTTTGCCTTGAAGATCAAACCATTTTCCCTCTTTATAAGAGGAGATGCAATACATGAAGCCAAGGACTTTTTATCTCGGCAGGCAGCTGGGGAGACAACAGCTGGGTCAGCAATCAAATGAGAAAAGAGAGGCTAGTCATATCTGAGTAGACTGTATATTTTCTCTGAACCTTTTTTGGGACTGAAAGAATAGACACTGGTTTCCTGCAGACAGCTTTAGAAACATTTTTCAAGGCTGGTAGGAAGGGGGGATAGCCACAGAACTGGGCATCTCATCCTCTATAAGGTCATACACCTTGCCAAGCTCTGGGGCAGTTCCTGATTGCTTGCAAGCAAAAACATCACTAAATCTACCAATCATCTAAAGAAACATGAACACTTGTTTGGACTTAAACTCAGGTTCACCTTCCGAAGAATCAGAGTGACTGGACTCGGTGTCAAATAGGAAATCAACCATTGTTCTCATCAGATTCCTCATCATTCTCTCAAACAGTAGAAAGACTCTAGCCAAACTATCACTAGAGCCATGTATGTGAACACAACCACCAAAATTAGCTGTCTGCAGAACACTCTTTGCCAAGGAAACCACATCCACCTTATAAACAGCTATAATCTGATAATCAGCTGTATGACGAAGCTTCTGTTCCTTTTTCTTATGACATTCACTGCTAGATAACATGTCTGGGGACATAGTATTATGACAGGCAAGGGGTCTCTTAAGCCAGACTACTCCTGCATCTAAAGGGTTTGGTTTGCCCATATCTGCACCAGGTACTGGAACAGCCCTGCAGGATGCGTCTAAACCCTGTACCATAGTGGCTGACAAAGTTACACTATAAGGAGACATGGTAAAAAGTAAGCTGTCTGCTGGCTAAACTGTGGCCCTCATGGAATCACTAAGTGTAGGACGAGGCATATTTTTATTTTGTTTTTTTTTTTTCTTTTTAGGTGCAACTGGAGCTGCTGGGGGGTATCAGAGTTAAGATCCATCAAGTCAGGGGGGAGAGAACACCTACCAGAATAATAGGCTGACGGCACTGGATAATATATCACAATAAGCACACATAGAGTTTCTAGTAATAAGAATGTCCCCGCACAACTAAACTTTGCCACGCTGTACTATTATGACAAAAAAGAGTTTGACGTGTTCAAAATTCGTTTGCAACTAATAGAAGTTAAAGAATTTCTAGTGGCCAAAGTCCAAACACCAAAGCAATCAATGCACTAAACCAGTGATAAAAGATAGCGCCATATACTTTATCCATGTTTCTACCATAAAATAACATTTAATAGCAATTTAAACTATATCTGCTTGTCAGAGAGAGAGAGTAAAGTCGGTGTTAAAATTGAGGTCTGATGTTAAAAGCACATAGAGCAAAGTCACACATATAGTAAATAACATATAAATACTTAAAAATTCCAAGTTCTACAACATTTTCCTGTCAAGAGACGTAAATACTGCACAGTAACAACAGTACAGAAAAGTGTGATTAAGTTGCAGTTTTGACTGCTAAAGACAGTCCCTACTACGTAAGAGCACACACGCACAATAGACTTCCGATTGAAATAATGAAATCTTTTTCAGAAATGGTAAAAAAACAAGCATTTGTCAAAGACAGAAGCCAAATAAACATCACTACATACAGAAAATGACAAAGGAATTCATATAAACACTGACTGGAATAAAATATTAAAATAAATGTGTTGTTATATAAACAAAGATAAAAAGAGAATTAAAAATCTAATAATAAAATTACAGGAAGGGGGTCCCCAAATGGGGCTTAACTGAGAATTAAGGCAGAGAAAACAGCACTGGATCTTATGAAGAGTCAAACTACTTTCTTCTCTGAATATAAGAAAAAGACCGAACACTCACCTCCTGTGACAGCTGAAGTCTTCCACATCAGGATATACTCAGCCAATCATCTATCTTAGGAAGGTAGAGGACGGTGAGTCTGAGCTTTGGAAAGCTGGCCAGTACCAGGTTACCTTGTTAGATATCAGGCCAGGGAAGGAGGATGGCCTGATAAGAGAAGAGAAGAAAGAAGTCTGGCCATTTGGGTTTTGCTGTTAGCATAAGATCGCAAATACGTCGCAACGCCTATCTCCAGTTGAAAAATCTCTTCCTTCCGCTATTGCTTGAGAGGGGATCGAGCATGAGGATACATCTGCTCAATCTGTCCGCCATAATGTTGGGTTTCCCAGGGACATCTTGTGCTACCAGAAAAAAATGAGAGGAGATCGCCCATTGCCATAGTCTGAGCGCTTCTCACACAAGGGGTAGGTAGCTGTCTCTGTTTAAGCTCCAGATACGCTACTAGTTGAATGTTGTCTGTGGATGGCAAATTGTCCTTGTCCCCCGAAAGTCGCTGAGTGGCTTGCAACGCCAGCAGCACTAAAAGCACTGCTCTCATCGCGTGCACATGGTACTTTAACGGGTGCCAGAGCACCCATCTTGCATCCCATGAACCTAATGACCCCCACCCGATCAGAGCATCCGTGGTGACAGCATCTATCGTGGGATGGGGTACAAAGATGAAGGCTCCAATGTTCTTGGTGAACGATGATCGACCTGATCCACCAAGATAGATGCTCTTGTCACCAGAATCTGGTGACGCAAAGAAGCCAGCAGCATGACCACTGTGTGAAATGGTAGCATCCACTGAAGATCCCGATGCAGAAGGCATAGAGAAGAGCCAGACGAAGAAGAGTATGAGACGGGCCTTAAGGAAAAACCATTCTGGAGGACCATTCTTGCTGGCCAGAATGATCCTGCCAGAATGTCTGAGGAATGGGAAACCTTTCTGGCACTCTTTGGGTGGCTGACATCCAACAGTGTTTAAGTTTGCGCCTCTATTTAGGTAATATTAGTCCCGCACTGGATAAGGATGACTGGTTGCCTGAGGACACCAAATGGGAAAACAAAGGCCTACATGAAAATCCCTGGCTTGAAGCAAGCTGATGCCTGGTGGCAAGTATTGTAGCCAGCCAGTCGTCGAGATAATGGAACGGACAACTTTGGAACCTCAGGTGCTTCAGGACCACCGCCATGCATGCCATGAACACCTGGGCTGTAGCTCCAACCCATCAAAGAATGAAAATGAGAGATTGACAACAAACCCAATATGCCACTGAGGCAGTGAGAATTATGCACATCTACTGTTATGGTAGTAAATTTACTTATAAAACTGTACTATGTTCTTCAAAAGGATCACTGCTGCAGTTACCTGAGCAATATGGGTCAACATGACTGGGAGGAGGAGGAAAGATGAGAGTCCAGGAGCTCCCGGAGAATGGTCCTTGCAAAGAAATTCCTAGACCTGGAGAAGGAATCAAGTTTATAGTGCTTTGCTAAATGATGCACGGAGGAACAAGTTGCTGCTTCTGGAACACTGTATGAATACAACCCTTTCCAAAAAGCCGTAGATTAAGCCAAGGCCCTGGCCGAATGAGCTTTGACCATGTCTGGAATAGTTTGCAGTAATGATTATAACAAAAGGTAATAACCTAAGACAACCATCTGGAAACCATCTGTTTTGGCACAGGCTGCCATTTCTGCTTAACTTCAAAAGAAATGAACTAATTACAAATCCTGAAATATTCTGCACTGTCAAGTTAGTACGTGAAAGGTCAGTGGACATAAAATGTAATGCATATCCTTTCACCCTCATTTTTAGGTTCTGGAAAGAAGATAGGGAGGTGGATAGCACAACTTAAGGGAAACCTGGACAGCACTTTAGGCATAAATGAAGGATTAGTTCTTAAAACCCTATCTTTGTGGAAAATGAGAATGCTGACCCAACATGAGAGCTTGCAACTCTGACACTCTTCTTGCAGAGGTCAGAGCAATTACTAAAGCATATCTTCTCCATTTACTTCTCTTCATTTACTCCACCTCTGCCACCCACCATTTCATACTACTTCTTCTTTCGGCTTTTTCCCAGTTAGGGGTCGCCACAGCGGATCACCTGTCCGCTCATGATTGGCAGTGGTGTTTTACGGTGTCGAATTGCCAGCCCGGTGCCCAACCTTCCACAGAAGGCACACACACTCACGCACTCACTCCTAGGGCCAATTTAGAGTGTCCAATCCACCTACAGCATGTCTTTGGGATGTGGGAGGAAACCGAAGCACCCAGAGGAAACACACGCGACCAAAGGGAGGACATGCAGACTCTGCACAGAAGGCACCCCAGCCGAGGATCGAACCAGAGAACCTCTTGATGTGAGGTGGCAACCACCCACCATTTCATACTACACATCACTTTTCTTCTTCTGTATAATCAAAGAAATTTCAAATGTTTCTCCAAGCATTATGTATCTTTCTGCTGCTGGTACTAACATCCTATTTAACAGTCTCACTATATGTACACCTCTGCTACTAAAGTTCACTCAGCACACTATGAAATCAGGAGTAGCTATACCAGTGCATCTCCCTCTCTTTTTAATTTCTCACCTCGTGTTTATTATAAGGATAAAATACTTCACTACCACCACTCTGCTCAAAATATAAAACTCATACAGATCCCCTCTAAATCAATACACTGCCTCTCAAAAACCCCACAGTGTGGTTACCCCAACTCAGGCCCCAAAAACTCACTAATTAATCAAAATAGTAAAGAGCCACCACTACAAAATCTTGACTTAACTAAACCTCCTTCACCACCATGTCAAACTAGTCCTCTTCCTAAAGCCTAACAATGATACTGAACTACTCCCTCCAGGCTACAGTATTATCAGAGCTCATAGGCCCCAAAAGAAAGCAGGAGGGGTAGCCTTCATTTCTTTAAGCTCATACAATCTCGCTCCCTATTTACACAACATAACAAAATTCCCGTATCACTGCTAACGCTTAATAATAATAATAAAAAAAAAAAAAACAGCTATGTTTTGTTACAGTCTATATTCAACCTGGAAATAATATAACAACTTAGAAGAAATCCTCTGCTGGACAACCAATAATACCTTACAAAAAAATGTATACTAGGCGATATAAATATTCACTGGCAAAACCTTACGTCAGACTTTCCTTCAGCTAGTATAAACCTTTACTGTTACACACAACTAATCAAAAAACACACTAGATTTAAAGAATAGCAACAGTTACGGTGCAATTCTAGACTGGATAATGGTCTCTGATCCTAGCAAATTTAAAACCTCTGGAACATATCCAAATTTACTTAATAACAACCTTCCAGTCTACAGCCAAAGAAATACTGTCCACCAACCCAATGCTCACCAACATAACACATCCCAAAACCTAAATTCAATAAAGACTCCTTCATCAATACACTGAAAGCTTTTAATTGGTCTGCCATAAAAACTCTTCTGCTCAATGAAGCTGCCAATGCTTTTAATACCTTATTCTTAAATATTCTTAAACAGCCACACCCTACTCCACAAAACAGGGTGAAAATTAACCTCACACCATGGCTCACTACCCAGACGAAAACTACAATGTCTAACAGAGACAAAGCACAAAAAGAATGTCTTAAACTTAAAACTCCCTGTAAACTACAACTTTATACAGAAATGATCAATCTGAGTTAAAAACAAAGTTAACCTAGATAAAAAAATATGATAGCCATCTACAACTTCAAACACAAAAGTGAACCCCAAAAAGTCTGGGCATCAATACATAACCTGTTACATCTCAGCTCAAACAAGGAACTCAACCCTTCTCATAACAGCTATCCACTAGAAAGTGCTACCTTATTCAATACCTACTTTATAGAAAGCATTACCTCACTAAAACTTATCCAGTGCTTTTACCATCCCCATAACATTCAATCCTAGTAATTCAGCAAACAGGTTAGATGAAAACCAACAATTTTCCATACAACATACACACTGCAACTTCCACTTAGGACCTGTCAATGATAAAAAAAAAAACTCTACTTATTAAATTCAAACCTTGCTTCACTGCAGTTGACATCCTCCCAACTGAATACCTAAAGACAGCTGCTGATGCCACAGAATTTTCGGACTCCATCCTTATCAGTAGAAAAATAGCGGAATCTTATGTAACCTCACCATAGAAAAATTCTACATTATCCCTCTTCATAAAAGTGGCATCTCAACAGACATCTCCAGCTTTCTAGCAGACGCCTGAAGGTTTGGGCCAAAAGTGGCTGGTATTTGGAACTGTTCATAATTCTCTCCACCTTGACTAAAGCCCCAAGCCCCAGTTCCAGCTGAAGAAAAGCAACCTCAAAGCATGATACTGCCAACACTATGCTTCATCTTGGGGATGGTGTTCTTTCGGTGATGCGAAATGTTGTTTTTGTGCCAAACGTACCTTTTGGAATTGTGGCCAAAAAGTTCAACCTTGGTCTCATCAGACCATGACACATTTTCCCACATGCTTTTGGGAGACTTGGTGTATTGTTCTGCAAATTTTAGCTGGGCCTGGATGTTTTTCTGTGTAAGAAAAGGCTTTCGTCTTGCAACCTTACCCCATAGCCCAGACATACGGAGAATACTGGAGATTGTTATCACATGTAGTACACAATCAGTACTTGCCATAAATTCCTGCAGCTCCTTCAGTGTTGCTGTAGGTCTCTTGGCAGGCTCCCTGACCAGTTTTCGTCTTGCCTTTTCATCAATTTTGGAGGGACGTCCAGTTTTTTGCAATGTTACTGCTGTCCAATATTTTCTCCACTTTTTGATGACTGTCTTCACTGTGTCCCATGGTACATCCAATGCTGTGGAAATTTTTTTGTACCCTTCTCCTGACTGACACCTTTCAACAATGAGATCCCTTTGATGCTTTGTAAGCTCTGTGCGAACCATGACTTTTGCTGTAGCAGGCAACTGAGTAAATGTCAGAAAAATCCTATTAGGCAGCTGAACTTTATTTGCGATTAATCAGTCTCTTTAATTGATAACAGGTGTGTACCCAAGAAGACTGAATGTTGTAATTAAATCAAAAGGTGCTTCAACAAAGTATTAGTTTAAGGGTGTGCACACTTATGCAACCAGCTTATTTACGTTTATGTTTTAAAATTTCCCCTAACGGATTTGTTTGTTTTTCAATTGAATTGTACAGGTAATAGGTCACACTAAAGGTGGGAAAAGTTTTGAAATGATTTACTGTGGTCTCATTTTTTATATCAGAAAAACCCGGCATTTTAACAGGGGTGTGTAAATTTTTTATATCCACTGTAGTTTAATGACGTGAAAGCCAAGGAAGCATACATGTAAATTGTTTTGCCAAATCTGTTGAGAAATCTACTCTTCTAGTTACTGTTAATGGGGTTCCTGGATGGAGCAGTAGAGGATCCCTTGCTAGAATTAAATTCAGTGACACCATTACTGGTTCTACAAATGGAGTCTTATATAAGAACTTAAGGAAATCCTACATCCTATAAACATGGTCAAGCTTCTCATAAGCAAGGGGAGGGAATCTGGCTTCAAAACTGCAACAATAAAGCATTTTTTATGTCATCTATGACAGAAAGCACAGCTAGTGACCTGGAGTCTAGCAGGCCCTGAAATGGATCTCCAAATTCTCCTTAAACTCCTACTGGAACTTATCCTTCATTTTATGAAGGGTGTCCACAAAGGAAAAACCTCTGGAAGTGAATGAGAACAAGATGTCCTTGGTGTCAGAACTCACCTGCATAAACCACCTCATTTGCTTTAAGAGCCTAGGGCGTCTGAATCCACCAATGGAAGTCCCACCTTTTTTCCTTGAAAAGAATACCTATTGGGCATTTCCAAGGCTTGCTGCTTGGACTTGAGAAAACTCACAAAATCGTGAGCTAGCTAATTAAGTTGCTGAAAGGAAGCCTTGGAAGTGGATGGGACAAAGGCTCTATTGGATCTAGGCTGAGACACGTTTGCAGGAACCAATTTCGTCTTCAGTGTTTTAGGCCTTAGTAGCACAGGGGACACCACTTCAGAGGCCTCTGTTCACTGGTCAGTGCCCAAGATTTCACTCAGTCACTGGAAACCTACACAGCTCTGGAAATTGGACCAACATTTAGGCCACCTATTGGCAAGATATTTAACAGATGAGGACTGCAGCAGTGAATAATATCTAATGGGCATACCTTAAATCATCATGACACAACTTGCAAATAAAAAATATAATTAAAATAAATACAGAATTGTTTACAACTGATGACTTGTATTATGATACTACTACTTATTGTGAAAGGAGCAATTTATCTTGGTGCTCAGATTATTCACAACACCATAACAAGTGCTACATTCTAAATACGTAACAGAATATCATAATCAGGAAATTAAGCAAAAGTCAAAGAAATGTTGCTGTAAGCCTGGTCTGTATTTCCAAATGAACTAATTCCATCATTCAGCTGGCCTAAAATACAAATTCAGTGTATGAGGTTAACAAGAACTGCTTCTTCAGTGCAAGTGACACACCATTTTAGCTATCTACCACTACAGACTTTTAGAAGACTTCTGAATCAATGTAAAAATAAAGCACATATGCATGCCTGTCAAATGCATTTCTACCTGAAGTGCTTAACTTATGTTTCAAGTAAAGCATTTACACTTGTCATATTCAAAAGTAATCAGAAACACTACGATAGCAGCAATGAGTTTTGTCACAGAGTTCTGTGGCCAGACACACGTGAGAGATGCTTCTCTGCCCAAATAGCTGTACCAATAAATTTATTTACTTATTTTATTTTACATTTGTTTACAAGGAAAGTCCGAATGGACACAGGTCCTTCTTCAGCGGAGGCCCAGAGTAAAAGCTCCTAATACAGTATCTAACTTTTACATGTGACAGTTTTGTTTACATAACGCACTTTGATAGACATAACAACTGAGCACAGTAGTATGACAGTCATTATCAGCGTAAAACCTAAATACATTTACATGAAGTATTTCATTTGTGACTTCTAATAGTTTATATATGTTCTAAATTGTGAAAAGATACATATTTGGTATACCATGCAGATTTGCAGGATCTCAAAGCTAAGGATGTAATACAAGTAGACATAAAAGGTGGGGTGAGGGGTTTCTGAAAGTAGAAGAGAGAAGGGAAAGGGTATACATTAGTGGGGGTAGCAATGTACTGAGACAGAGTTGGTAAAGAGCAGTAGGTAATATAAAAGATTAATCAGGGTTGCCATAATCACAGAGCCAAGTTTGCAGTATGTGGATTTTAAGGCTAGGGACGTAGTACAAGTTGGCACTAGGAAGGTGGGATGTCGAGTTAATGAAAGTAGGAGATAAGGGACGAGGTGTATTAGTGGGGGTAACAAAGTGCTGGGAGAGAGGTATGTGGTAATAGAGCAGTAGGAAGTATAAAAGATTAATCAGGCTTGTCACAGTTACACAGCCATGATTGCTGTAGGTGGGATTTTAAGGCCTTTGTGAAGGAAGCAATGGAAGTTATGCCTGAGATGTTGGGGGGAAGACTGTTCCAATGTTGTGCAATAGTGTTGGTATATTGGGATATACCTGCAGAATTACTGGCTTTGGTCAAATTTAATATGAGTTTTTGAATGGACCATAGGACTCAAGTTTTGGTGCTTGGGTGTAGCATGTTTTGTAGAGCAGTGGTTTCTTCAAGGTAGTGGAGCAGTTTGTGGGTTAGTATAGGTTGATTGTAAAGAATAGGATGGGGAAGTTCCAGCCAATTAAGTTTTAAGGGTAGTGCAGTGTTGTGTTCTGTGAGGAGTACTGGTTGCAAATTTGGCAATTTTATTATAACATGCTTGTAGCTTGGAAAGACCAGACTTCCTGAGGTTGGTGAAGATTAGTTAGGTGTAAACAAGAGTGGAGATGAGATAGGTGAGTCAGTTAAGAATGGTTTGTTTCTGTATAGCATGGCAAGTTTGTTTATGTACTTTCTTTACCGTATTGGATATATGTATGTATGTCAAATTTTATTACAACCCCTAGCAGTTTGGTGTGACTGACAGGATGACTGTGTTATTACTGGAGGGGATCTTGAATGTAATGTTATGAATAGAATGCTGTGTGGGTGGAAAAATAAGATGGTGGGTTTTACTGGGATTTAATATTGGCTGTGATTCAGATAGACATATTTCAACAGCAAGAAAAGAGGATTGTGCTTGTTGTAGCAGTGCCTGGGGGTGAAGAAGCAGAACAAATTAGCATGGAATCATCTGCATAATGGATGACAAAAGCATGAAGTGTAGTAGTATGAAGGTCATTAGTGAAAACAGAAAACAGCAGTGGTCCAAGAATGGAACCCTGTGGAACTCCTAGTGAGACTGGTAGTAATGGAGAGAGTTCCTGGTGCCGTCTGACTGCCTTCTGTCAACCTGTTAGGTAATTTCTAAACCAGGAAATGGTGGGTGAGCTTAGATTGAATTCTGAGAGAGTGTTGATGACTTTATCATGATTAACCATGTCAAAGGTCTTTGAAAGGTCTAAGAATATAGCTGAGACATATTTTCCATGGTTCCTGTGTTTGTTGATGGTCTGTGTGAAAGACATATGGGCTGTAGTAGTGTTATGTGATGGTCTAAAACCACGTTGTGTATTTATGAGTAGATTATGGGAGTTTAGGGATGTCATGATTTGTGTGTGTATACACCTTTCAAGGATTTTGAAGAGGGGAAAAGTATGGCGATTGGTCGGTAGTTGTTTAATTCTTTGGAGTTGCCTCTTTTGTGGAGTGGGATTATGTAGGAAATTTTCCAGAGGTGAGGGACTAGGTTTTCAGCTATAGAGCGATTAATGAGAATTGTTACAGGATATGCAATTGCATTAATGGTGATCTTTAAGAATTCAGCCTGTAGTCTATCGCAGAGAGAGTTGTGGGTTTTAGTTTATTAAACATCTTTTTAATAGTGGAGATTGGGACAGATTGCAGTGAAAAGCTCTGTTCAGTAGTATTGTTTTTGGGTGACTTGATAATAGTAGAAGGCTTTTGAGAGTTAGCTAAAGCTAGGATGGAAGCTGTAAAGAACTTGTTGAACTGAGTTGATAGGTTTGTTGAGCTGTCAGCAGTTGCAGGGGCAGGGGTGCCAGCTTTACCTGGGTGAAGTACATTGTTGATGGCTGCCCAACATGTTTTAGGACTGGTTTGATATCTGTTTTGAATGTTGTGGTAGTAGCTCATTTTGTCTCCTTTAATCACTTCTTTGCCTTATTTCTAAGCTCAAGATATTTTTGTTTGTCAGTAGGGGAACCTGTTTTCTTCCAGTTTACCCAGGCTTTTTCCCTGTTATGTAGTAGATATCTAGACTCTTTGGATAACCAGGAGGCATAGTTAGCTTTAATTTTGATGGTTCTGGGTGGTGCATGATGGTCTAACATGTACAGGAATAACTGAGTTAAAGTGGGACACAGTGTCATTTAGATTAAATGTTTTCAAGGGGTACCAGTTGCAACTTGCTAGAGTGGCAATACGATTGTTGGAGGTTAAAGGATTTTTTTAATATGTATTTGTTGATAAGTGGTGGATTTTGTTAGATAGGTTTGACTTCTGATTAGATAGGTTGCTAGGTGGTCACTCAGACTGTCTGGGAGACAGCCTGAAATATTAATTTTCCTGGTCTGTTTGACAATGTCCAATTGAGTAATGATTCCTCTTTGTTGTTTTATCGACTCTAGTTGGGGCTTGGATAAGTTGTGAAAACCTGTGGAGGTTGATGAAGTTTGTAGGGTTGGAGGAGTTGCATGTTAGCCACTCAATATTGAAATCGCCTTGTATTATAGTTTCTTGAGGTAGTGAGTTAGAGGCCCTGTGAAGCAGATTTTCTATAGTATCTATATTGTTGCCTGGTGGAAGGTGGCAGCCGATTCGGTTTATGGCTTTTTTGGTATTTAAATGTAGTTTAATAATTATAACTTTTGCTGTAGGTAATCTAGGTAATGGAAGGTCCACTATTTCAATGTTTAATTGGTTCTTAAATAAGATAGCAATGCCTCCATGTTTTTTTGTTTGCTCTGTCTTTATGCAGTAAGCTATAGCCAGGAGGAATTATTTCATTGTTAGCTGTATCAGGTTTTAGCTATGTTTCTGTGAGCAAGACAATATCAGGAGAGTAGAGGGAAAGGTGAGCATGTAGTTCTGAGATCTTGTTTGTGATGCTTCTAATATTTATGTTAAGCATTAGCAAGTCGGAGGCTTTTCTGGAGAGGTGTGCAAGTGTGTGAGTGGAGGTTTGCACTGTTGGGAGATTGATGGGGTTGTTAGGGACAGGGTTTGGGTGTACATCTCCACAAAGGGCTAGTTTAGAAGCAATTTGCACTATGGTGTGGAAGATGTTAATAATATATAAGTGGTATGTTATGGATGGTTTGTTAGTTTGGTGTGTTAGTAATGGGGTGAATGGGATATGGTGAAAGAGATCTATGTGAAAGATGGAGGGGCAAATGTTGAGGTTTAAAGGTGTTGCGTTAGTAATGCAACCATCTTAATACGCATCAGTCAGGATTATGAGACCTACCAATAATCAAATTATAAATACGTCCTAAAAGAATATATTCACATTCACAACCACAGCCAGGACCTGAGAACTGAATGGCTAAGATCATTCATCTGAATCAGTGAGGTGCCTCTTTTGCAAAGTACTAAGCTTCACGTAAGCAAGTACAACAGAATACCCGCATACTTGGTTAATACCTGTAATCTGAACAGCAAACACAAAATCGATCATCTTCCA